>NW_026697448.1:0-66522 GCF_030435755.1 Ochotona princeps | reverse complement strand
TATTTGCAGAACACCAGCATAGTGGAGTCCATTACATTTTAATACCGTCGATAATACTACTACTGCTACTACTACAATTACTCCTAGGGCCACTACTAATACTACTATTAGTCGCACCTCTAAACATGTATATAAAGAGGTACGCACATGTGTAAAAGGAGATGCACACAGCAACATGATATCATCTCCATGAGAGGACGTCATACTATATATGCAGTAGAATAAACTTTGCTTGACAGAAAATATATCTCTAAATCCGCTAAGATATATTCTACACGGAAAAGAGTCCTCCGATAGATGCACTAAGATACATTCTGCATGACAGCAAGTCGTTCAAGAGATGGACTAAACTATAGTCTACATGACGGAAAGTCCATCTAGGGATGCACTAAGTTACATTCTACATAAGAGGAATTCATTGTATGGATGTATGATTGCCATACAAAGCAAAAGCAGAATGAACAGGCGGCCAACACAAGGAGAGGACAATTATATGGAAAAGAGCTTCACTTATTCTATGGAAATGAGCGAAAACTATGAGTTTAGATTTCATATGTTTTCGTAAAAATTAGATCGCGAGTAATGCTGGAACTTGTAGTCCAAACAGCGATATTATGTCTCACAATATATATATAACTCACAAATATATATATATATATACAGCTTTTAATGCGTTTATAATGTGCGTCTATCAACACACCGCGTCGTTAGAAGGCGGCCGCGACTGCAAATAGTATGAACTCCAATCACATGGCGAGAATGGTAGACAAGTGCTGCCTGTGGGATGATAGAATTGTTAGTGTGCTAAATACATGCAGATGACTACCATCAAAGTGGCGTTGTGTAAGACTGGAGACCTCGTTCCTGAGTCACGTACCCCTACCTCCTTGTCAACACACCGGTACGACTTGTGTGCGAATTTCACCATCCCCTTTATACTACTCGCTGCTTTTCCATAAAAAGAAAGCCTCGCTCCTCTTGTGGTATGTATGAGGAGTGTTTCTATTCGTGACGTCTCCAGAGTGAACTATTGCTGTCCTAAGCTGATACACTATCACACTCAAACCTCGTGGCCCTGTCGACGCTACGCAGTTGAGAGAAAGAAAAAATAGATACTCAGCCGTATTTAAAGCCATTCAGGCGCCCAAGGAGACAAATATATGGAGGCACACGGACCCTAAGCAGGGACCAGGCACCCGCATACAGACACACCCACGAAGCACGTGCACAGACGCACACGCGCTGAGCACACATGCGTGAACACACACGAATAGAGGCACTCACGCTGGAAGGCACACACGCGGGGAGGCGCACACGGGGACAGCACACTGGAGCGGCGGTGGCCACACGGGTGCGGCATAACAGATATGGTACAGTTGGTGCAGTAGATTCTCTTGTGGAAAGACCCCTGTATCGGCTACAATATAGTTTGGTAGGCATGCAAAAACCTCTATTTTGTAGGTTTTTGACAACTGTGTGCCTTTTTTTGAGTTTTAAGGCTACATTCACAAAGGAGATTTGATGAAGAGTGAGTATTGCTCTTGGTGCTGACTGACTCCCTCTCACACGAGTGGAAAGATATTATGAAGAGATGATATTATATATATGTATATGTAGTAGTAGTAGCTTCAAACACAAAAGAGAAAAAGTACATCAAGGCGCGGAAACACCTGTCCAACGTGTGCGCACTGCTACTGTATACTTTGCATCTGATATATATGTGTATGTATGTATGTGAGTGTGAGTGAGTACTGGAAGGAGTGCTGCTGTCAATTTGCTTCCATCTGCGATAGCACGCGGGTAGTCCTGACTACTTTATAAATGTACGAGGAGGAGACGAACGAGAAGGGAGGAAGGCAAAGACAACTTTCGCGCAGTTCCAACGACAACTATAGATTCCCATACATGTGCAGAAAGATATATGTATACACACACATAAAGCTGTACTAGAGAACGCTACTGGTTTCATGCTGCGAGAATGGGGCTACTTGATACGTTGGACAGATGATATTTATTGTATTTGATCTTTCATATGAAAGACTGTCCGCTCAGAGTTTGTGCGCTCTGGTCCAGGAGAACAATCGGTTTGTTGTTAATATCGAATACAGCGCCGTTTCACGGAGAAGGCCCTGTGTTTGCAATGGAGTCACTCGTACCTTGATTCAATATTCATTTTCCATAGAAGTATAACAATACGCAAATGAAGAAAGAAGGCCATATGTATTTTAGGGGTACAGTCCGAAGTTTCGTACGTGGTATACGTTAACTATTGTAGAAGCCAGTGGCACCACACGTATTACGTGTACAACGGACTGAAAAGCAGCTCCGGGTGCGCATGAATAATATCAGTGGTATCACACATATTGAACAGACAAGGAACTGAGAAGCAGCTGCGTGTACGCACGAATAGTTGCATCATCAATTCTACACCTATTAAATGTGTAGACACATGTGCGAGCATCCACGTTGGGAAGGTGATCTGACCTGCATAGAAAGAAGGTCTTCATCTTTGCCGCCCTCCAGGCTAAAAAATGTCGCCCTCAGTACATCCCACTGAGGCAGAATGATATCTGCATAGCGCTTTCCTCCAGACCATCCGAGGAGGGGGAGAGCTTCACCATCGGATAGCCGTCTCTGTATGGGCCAGTCACCCAAATTAAGGACGAGCTCTACATCTGTAGTAGTAGGAGAAGGAGGAGGAGGCAGAGGAGCATTACTTGAAAAACTAAGTCATAAATAGCTGCACACGCGACTACCTTGCCCTTCCAACATGTATTCACGGTTCACCTTACACGTTCCCACTGATCATAAAATGAAAGAGAGAAAACACTCTGCCTGTCTTTCATTGCAATGTAATCTTCTATTTCATGCTTCTCTGTAGCCCCTAACTGCAACATGATAGTAAGTATGCCTGCTTATTCAAACGCTTTACGCTTTTTCTTCTTCTTCCTACTCTTCGCTTTGATGAGCACAGCCACCCTCTGCGACCTGCCTTAGACTTACAAATGCTTCTACCTGTTCTGATGATAGTGTTAGGAGGTCTTTATATTTATGCACATTTTGTATGCCACAAACAATAAGAAGAAGGCTTTTCTTCACACCACAGAGTGTTCACGTAAAGATATCTGCATACTGCTGTGCAGGCTGATAGAATGAAGAATACGCACATATACGTATCACATGCACAGGCGCTTGCAAACGCATAACTCTGTGCAACTAGCGATACAGCCATATTATGGTGTGTTACGAGGATGTGTGTTCATATCCATACCCCCGCATTTAGAAGTGGGAATATATATATATATATATATATATATATGTGGACGTTGTGTGGTATGAAGAGAAGCTTTCTTCCGATTGTTCGCGGCATACCGAAGGTGTATGAGTAGACAAACCTCCTATATGTCTCTCTATAAAAATACATGTATATATACACACATATTTTACATATATACACATATTATACATATACATATATATAATATATATATACATATACATATATATAAATATATACATATATATATACATATATATACATATATATACGTATATATGTATATATATATATGTACTCCCACATTCAAATGTGGGGAAAGTATATGCATGGATGCATACCAGTCATGATTGTTCATTCCTATAAATACCCATGCATACATACTTACATATATATACGTATATGTGTATATATATATATATATGTACTCCCACATTCAAATGTGGGGGAAAGTATATGCATGGATGCATACCAGTCATGATTGTTCATTCCTATAAATACCCATGCATACATACTTTCACACTACTACACACGCATGTGTATGAATGTGAATGTAGCTGTTGCCAGAGGCGAATATATGAAAACACGTGCCCAATGGTAGTTTATAGGGCCGTTTAATGTGCTGTTAGAATGTTGCTGAAGGCAGGTGCTATAGCTAAAAGGCATCACACGTGCTAGTGTTGCTCCAATACAATTAACATGCCATATTTGTAGCTGCGTAATCTTTGTTTGTTTGATCTACTGGCGCCACCCCCCTGGCTGTTGCTGAAGTCCTAAACGGCTCCTCGCAGCGCACTTTGCCATGCGTTTGTGGTAGTAGCACGTTTGGTGAAGGAAGGAAAAGCAGCGATTTGTATCCTACCACCGCTGTTGCCACCTAAAACCCTTTTACAAAAGGCTACCTCCCCTCAGTATAGCCGGCGCCCTCTTCCACCGCTGCCCTGTGGTTTTGAATGTAATAGCGCATGACTAGTGAGACGCTCAAGACCAGAGTTGATACATTTATGTACGTAGTACACGTATTAGGCTTTTCAAATACAGCCAAATGACAGTTCAGAAAAATAAATCAAGGCACATGATAGTTACTTGAAGAGTTACCAGTTCTGCAAATGTATTGGCACTATCTCTCCCTCGTGCTCCGCTCCCAGTGCTATATAACGTATCTCACTTGTTGACTGGGTCGACTGTCTATCTTTCTGTCCACTACATGATGAGATTTATGTGCCACGCTGCTGTGGTCATTGCTGTTGGTACCACGCCTGCCACTATATACATACATATAGATTGCACAGAGAGTATATGCGTCTCGCCCGTGCAGGAAACAAGGCGACAATGACCTTCTCTTTCGTATGCCACTTGCTACACGCGTTAAGTTGCGCAGTGAGGCTGAGTAAGATAGAGAAGAAACTGTACTCCTAACCTTTATTCGTACATAGTGTTGCGAAAGATTGGTGCTTTCCTACCAGGCAGTGTCACAACGGAGGTCAAGTAGAGGAAAATAGCATCAGAGAAGTACTGAAATCCTGGTAGGGGGCCGAGAGGTCTGCGATATACTTTGTTGTTCTTGATGACGTAGTGCACAAAGGTACGCAGTACCTGTGATCTCACTAATTTTGGTGCCTCCTCCCGAAGGCGGTGGAGATCTACCACGGGGAACGTAGAAATATCCTGTTCAGGGCGCAAAGCAGGTGGGGCGGACCATCCATTATGCAGAAGCAATAGCTGATAAAGTCTACTATCACACAGAGGGACTGGGCTGCAGCAACACTCAACATCAGGCTCTAAATAAAGGAGACAGAAACAAACGCTATCAAGTATAAGCGCCCTGCAACCCCTCTTAACGAGTCAACGGTTGATAAGGAAGGAGCAGCAGTAAAGCGATAGAGGCTCTGTTGGGGGTAATCAGCAAGGAAGAAGCAGAAGCAACAGAGGTGGGGCCTGGTCTAGTCGGTGGCGCTGTAGATCTCCCACTGCGGGAGAAGAGAGATAATGCCCTCCTACTCAAAGCAGGTAATTACTGGCAATCAATAACGAAGAACGGACAGCTCAGTAGGTAGCAGTCATCGAGGAACAAGCACAAATTACAGAGATGGATCTCTGTGTACTCGTCTTTATCAGTCAAAGGAAATTGGTCTTCGACACACCAATGGCAGTAGCCACTGTTGAACACACAAAGGCATACATAGGTGACTGCGGCACGTACACACAGTACATACACGTCCACCTGGGCGCATAGGTTAGTAATTGGGAGTATAGATGCAAAGCATTTCCCCACAACACAACCTCCTTCAAAAAAAGCGAAAAATTATTCGGCGATGTCCTTTGCTTTAGCTACGCTCCACAGCACACATTCAAGGAAAGCCTAAGATAATGGTTGAGGTTTAAGTGTGGCTAACGTACCTGGGCGTGTGCGATGGACTACGATGTGGAGCATCATCTCTATCTTTGTGTCTCTGAACGCTCGATACTCGCTGGTGCTACTGGTAGTTCCTTATCGTCTGTAAATACTAGTGACCTGATGATATTCATTGGGCTGCATCTATCCATGAAGATGGAGAAGCACATCAATCTTTGTCTGAGGGACAACATTGTGCATAGGAAGTTCCAACTTTCACAAGAGCACTCAGGAACGGTTTTGCCTTAATGCTGCAGATTCAACCCCGCCTTCAGGCAGAAACGTCTAGTGTAAAACCGCAGCAGCAACAGCCGGTCACAGCTCGCTACTCACAGACCATCAGTGACGCTAATAAATGTCCAGTTCCCCTGGGAGAGTCTCGGAAAGGTTTTCTCGCAGTCAGCTCAGATACTGTATGCGCTACCATATCCACACATACGTGCGGTTCACTGTCAAAATCTTGTCAACCACCCCACTTCCTACTAAAACAAGTGTGAGAGTTTCTGTTTTTAGAGCATCCCTATCTATTTATGTCTGCTCCACCACAATAAGCTATACGCCTGTGTTTAACACGCTGTGCTGGTGCTGAACATACACAACGTATGTCAAAGCATAGTAGTTGTTGCTCAGCGGTTTAGAATCACAGAAATACAATGTACATCGAATCACAAGTGTACACTGTGCACCGCGAAAACAACATAGGTGATACAGGTAACGTAGACGCGTAGATTTGCAATGTTCGTTGAGGGACTGGTGTTTTATGAATGTCGAAGCATGTGTATTTGTACTTTGTACATCTGAGCAGAACATAGAGGTGAAGTAAAAGACAGTGCACGTCGAAGCATGGGTTGCACCGCGCACATTGACGCATAGATTACACAGTGTGCGTCAAAGCAAAGATGTCTTAGTGTGTATGTCGAGGCAACAGTCATATAATAGCATACGTCGCTGGATCGGTACAATACTGGATACGTCAAAGATAGGGATACGATCCACTCAGAAAACTTCAATCAGTCCACTTCCACCAGCAGTTTACCGCTGTAAGTTGTGTGAATGTTTTGGGGCATTGCAGCGCTTCAAGCCAGCCATCATTTCCATCTCTTGCCGGGCACGGACAGGAAGAGGGTACGTACACCGGGCCCTTCATAATAAATGTTTGAGGCACTATCTGTATCTGTGCGACGGAGGCCGAGGACTGCGTATCACGACGTTCCCTTTCTACTCTCATGCTGCGAGTTTCCCCCGAGTGAGATATCGTAGCCTCCAGTGTGTAATCTTGCGGGACACTTTGCAGCAGGCGGAACCGTAGGATAAAATCTCCACCACCATCGCCATCACCACCTCTGTCAACGACGCTGGAAACAGCGAGTCTTCTCCCCGCGAGCTTACGAGGAGTCGATGGCCTCAGTCTCCACGTGACGTTCCACTGCGATGGAACTAGCTGATGAGGACGGAAGTTTTCAGAATATTTTGATTGAGAGGCAGTTTTTGAGTGCGGAAGCATCGCTCTCAGATAAGAAAGCAGAGAGTATATCTTCTGGCACCATGTTGACAACAAAGTACTAGTGCGATGTCCGTCAGGATCCGAGGGTGTCAAGGTGATATAGATGTAACGCACAGGAAGCCTGAATTCTGGTGAGAGTCCAGGACCAGAGAGATTGAGGGTATATTTTGGCGGTAGTTCCGAAAAGCTCCATTGATGGAATACATGATGAACAGCGCCGGCAATCGTCAATATGACCAAAGACAAAATCAACGTCCGGATCCCGACACTTCCAGAGCTACGCGCGAACCAGCTCATCACGAAGCTGAGGAGGCGTTTTGAAGCTCTATGTGACTGTGCTGTGGATGAGGAGAGCCGTCGTACGCCCACTATGCCGCGTTTGCCTGGCTTAAGTGTCGACAACGGAGGCGGAGAGGGAGAAGGACTGGGACGGAAAGTTGGCAGGAACGGTAGCCAACGCTGCCATACACTGAGCTCTCTTTCTCCGGGTCCTCCCTGCTTTTTACGCACGGGAGAGCGCTTGCCCAAGGGAGCCGCCATTTTCTACTGTAATGACAAAGACACGAAAGGGTCTCTTCTTCGGGCAAGATCACGCCGCCCGATCTGAGCGGGGACAGACGCCCTACTGTTGCGAAGGTAGAGGAGGACCACAAGCTATACAAGAGCAAATCTAAGTAGAATGTTGGAAATAAGAGCTATTTGCTTACTACCCGTATACGTCATATTGTACGCGTGTCGCTGTCGAGTTGCGGCCGTGGTAAGCGTGTATGTTTTGTGCTAATCGGTCGAGATTGACAGTTGTCATTGGGAGTGTCTCTATATCTGGATGGAACAGAGAAGCGAACACGGACGGCGACGGTCTTCTTCGGAAAAAGATCAATCGTGCCCTTAGTAGCGAAAAAAGCCTTTGTTGTCTTGTGAAAGCACAAAAATACGTAGCTCCCAGTGTCCTGCAGACACATTTGGACGCTTTTGTGCTCTACTCCCCATTGGGCGGAAACACAGACGGCCAGTGTGTATCGTTCCACCTTCAGAAACCTGGACATAAATCAAGCAGGTCTACTGTACTATGTGTTGCTGGTTTATGCGCATTAGCAATGTGGTACTAGTCATCAAAACATAATGACAACGCGCTCCTCACGGCCTCTTCACAAAGATTCTTCTGTCTTCATGGGCGCCAGAGTCATGATCGCTGAACTCTTTTTTGCTAACAAATCAATCCAAAGCGTACGTTCTACTCCAGTTACACTTTTCCGTCACCCAGAGGGTCTCCCACATCATATCACCTCCCAGGCCGCCCGATGTCTCTGCTGCTGCCGTTGCACGTGCTCCTTACGCCGTTGTCTCGCCGTTATTCCTCCGCCGTCCTTCATACCGCGACCTAAAATTGGGCTGGAGGGCTAATCGCTCAGAGCTTCGGTGCCTTTTAAAGGCCGGCTGCAGCGCACTATGCTGGCACCAGCTGTCATATGTGCCGCACGCTAAGAACCGAAAACGCTACCTAACTATCTACAGATGGAGTCGTGGCTTATATATATCATGTAATGCATTCCAGCTCCCAGAATGTTGAGAGAAGACGCACCCTTCCGCAAACAACGCGAACCGTTGTGGTGCGCCTTTTCTCCCTTCATATAAAAACGTGCTCCTGGTGAGTGCTTGTTTCGTGAGTCTTTCAGGCCTGCTACTCATAAAGTAGGTGACCGACAGCCACCCGACAGTCGCGATGTCGCTCGGATATGATAGTATTGCACGTTCTGGTTACTTCTGTGCCGAGGGAAGGTGTTCCACCTGGCAATCGGGAAGCTCTAATCGCAAACGGATGGCAGGAAACGCATAAACAAAAATCGGACACTGGGGTTGACACCACCGTTCATGAGCCCCTCAGTCTATCTTCAGTGCGCCGCAGTGTAGACTGCGCGGGTGCCCCCAATAAATCCAACGCGCTGTAACATTGAAATGGCGCTTGACTGATGCAGATATGTGAACGAGTGAACGTCCAAATCTAGGAGGATCTACTTAAGACACGTCAGGCAACCAAAACATATGAGGGCGGATGGGAGACAGGGGGGTTTCCGATATAAAAAAGACGCTCGAGAGAGAGCACCACATCAGCTTGACTGATGCAGACTGGTGAACGACTGGACGTTCAATACTAGGAGGAGCTATTTACGACACGTCAGGCAACCAAAACATATGAGGGCGGATGGGAGACGGGGGGGTTTCCGATAAGGAAAAGACGCTCGAGAGAGAGCACCACATCAGCTTGACTGATGCAGACTGGTGAAGGACTGAACGTTCAATACTAGGAGGAGCTATTTACGACACGTCGGGCAAGCAAAACATATGAGGGCGGATAGGAGACGGGGGGTTTCCGAAGAAAGACGCCCAAGAGAGAGCATCACATCAATGGAGGGAGGGCCAGTAGGACGTTCATATGCGGCCACTTATCGTCATAGACACAAAACCACAGAGGCAGCATACATACGTCCGGATGAGCGGGGTTTCTGGTGTCCTACGGACACAGAGTGACAGATCGTACGAAGGTCTCCAGGATAATTAGATACCCCTTTTAGTGCACATGCACCATCGCTGTCGGGTATGCGGCAGAGGGCTAATTCTATAGGTGTACTAGACGGTCGCTGACGTCGAAACTACGTCGCTGCAGTTCTAGTGATAGCATTAGCACATCGGAACTACACGTTCGCACAATGTGCGTGACGTCGTCCCGTCACGGAAACGGCAAGGAGTAAGGGCTGGCATAAAGGGGAAGCGTTATCACTTCTCAGTACAGGGAAGTCGAACACGTCACCTCGTGGACTTCTAGGTGACTGGAGAGAAAGAGTCCACTGTAGAAGTGGTGCACGCTTCTAACACACACACGCACACACACACACACACATATTCAGAGAAATGGCCGACGCACTATCGCCTGACAGACGTGTCCGTGATAGCAGGGGGGCACCTATGATCGTCCCCTCTTTCTTCCTAACCTTCGAGTGGCACGAGGGCGTGACTATATGCTGAAATCCGTTCGAGGACGCAGCTGTTTTAGCTGGAAAGAATCCGCCAGTCATGCACTGCGTGGACTGCTACAACGGTGTCCCTCATCCGCTGGCTCGGTAGTTGAAAAGCAGCTGTTAAAGACGTATCCGCTTCTGCATGTAAAGGCAGAAACAACATGACACAACAATACATTTGAGCAGTGGACGCCCTCGTGCCCTCCTCCTCACCGCCTGATTCTGGTCACAGGTATTCTCCTGCGCAACTCATCTACTGGCGGTACCGACGCAGCTAGTCGCCCAGCTGCGGTGCGCAGCAGGGGTCACTGTCTCCAATGCCTGCGGCGCGGTAGCTGTGTCATTCGCGCCTACTGTTGGTTGGTACTAGTGCGTCCATCGTCAGACATCCCCGCCCACATCAATCCCGTTCTTCTAGCTTCAGCTCGGCAGCTCCTCAATGCGTCACCGTAGGTCTGTCTTGTCACTCTGCTGCTCGGCGGCTCTTGCTGTTGCAGGTGCAGAGGTCATGCTGTATATCAGCAGCCAGCGTGGACCGCCCTCTGTGAACCAGCGTCACGTAGCTGTGATCCTTCCTTCTGTTATGCGCTAACGCAGCTGCACACTGTGCGGTTCCGCCTAAGAATGCTCTTAATACCTATTTCAAACGTGGCTGTCGACGCGTCGTGTTTCTAGGGCTACCTTTCTATCTGACTGGCAGCACTAACGTTAAACGTCACAGTCTGGGGGTGCTGGTTTCACCTTGTGGCTACACAACATGCTAGATGAATCTGTTCTAATTATACAGGCGTCTGGGGAAGGGACAGTCTGAAGCGGGAGATAGGCAGAGCAGCAACCGCAAAGCGCGCTTCACGGGTGACACACATTAAATACATGTGGGAGACGTATTTTTGAAGGCAGAATGAATACAGAAGCACGCACAGAGTCCTACATCTTGACCGCGTTTCGACTATAGCGGGGGTTCGTCACACAGGAAACGTCGGAATATGCCGTCGGCAGGGGAATCGATGACACTGAACAGGGGTGAGAGATGACCGCGTCATAAACGAGGTACAGGGTAGCGCGTGCTAAAAGACCGCAGAAGCACCTAGTCTGGTTGAATGAAGGCTGGAGTCAGGTCATTTGTCTGTATCGTCAAGTCTCAAGCTGGTTACGGTTTGATTTTCTTCACGATGAGCTGCAATGAGAGCTACGTGGTAATCTGAAGGGTCACTGCGTGAGGATGGGTCAGCGCCTCATTCGTAATAGCGATACAAGTGAACGAGGTCGTTGTCGGGCCGGCGTTGCAAACAGTTCCCCAGATGAAAAGAGTCTCACTGGTCCGTTGCAGTCATATACTCTGAGAAGCCTTCGTTGATAATTTTCCGCAGGATCACGGTTCGACGAGGAGATAGTGGGATGAGCTCGGTAGCAGGAGACAAGCTGAAACATGTGTGCAACTCGGGCTCCGCGCGGAAAATCACTGCAGAAAAGCAGTGGGGCTTCAAGCAACCATAGAACTGCTTGAAGGAACAGCTTGTCACAGTCGGCTAGAGATATGCCGGCATCACATAGGAAGTTCCATATTCACTGTTCAACAAGAGACCATATACACGCAGACTATGCAGCGAGACTGAAGTTTCATAAGCAACATCAATCAGGCTTTCGCACCAGAGATATATGAAGCGCCCACTCTTCCCGTGACGCCTTCCATTCTGGCGTGAGGTCGTGTTGAGCGCTAAAACTTGGAATCTGCACCAGGCGAAGCGTATTTCTCTACAGCGACTGAAAAAACACTACTGCCTTTTGAGAAAGTGATGTGCTCTGAGCTGTCCGAGGAGGAGGGACCACGTACACAACTTGCTGTCATGGGAACGTGTTCAGTTCTGGCTTTCGTATATCCCGCTCTGTACAGCCGCCTTCCTGGAATGGCTAGTGCCCTTTCCTCTGGAGGGGAGCACGTGCTAACTACGTCATATACTCCAGTACTACAAATGTTCATATATGCATACATTTTACCTTAGTAGCATTCCTGCGTGAATATTTTTGTTCAGTGTGAGGTGTACCGCAACGTATTGATGTGTCTTGAGAGAAGAAAGACAGCCTTATACATGTAATTTTTCTTGTCGTAGAGTACCAGAGACCTAGCTACGAAGAGACAAGGCCAAAATAATAGCAGGTTCAATGCTGTTGCTAGCCGCTGAAGCTTCGACCCGGTGGCGGACTGCGACAACCTCGTTTGTGCCACAATGTACTGTCACAAGGTAATCACGGACTGTTCGCGTGCGTCCTCAAACGTTCGTAGAGCAGGCGCTTTTGCTCAGTCAAGTGGCTTAGCAGAGGTGAAAAGAACCACAGATGTGGAGGCGCTTTCACAGCTGGTTTTCGTCTCACACGTACTGTCAACTGCCCCCTCTGCACCTCAGTACTGTTCAGGAGAACACTTACGCCTGTGTCCATATGATCCTGTATTTATGCATATATATTTTCATACATGGATATATACAGAAAGATTGAAGTCTACATATATGTACAGCCACACCGTCATTTGCGCGTGAACGCACCCTGTGGTCACTCAGCTGACAAATATCAACTTAGGCCTCATAAGGATAACGGATTTTCGTGTTGGACAGCTTGGAGATGCAAGCGTTCAGTTGAAGATGTACCGCAAAAGACGTCGAGCACACCGACATTTTTATTGTGCACGCCTTGGTTCCAATGCGAGGAGTTACTTCATGCAATACTGAGATGCACTTGACGGAGTCAGTGCGCCTTCTCTCGGGTAGGCGACGTCCCACGCAGAATGAAGTCGAGAACGATATGTGATTCGCTGCACCTGAAAGCACGCGGCGGTACTCGAGTAGCACGTGGTAAAGTGCTTTTCTCACATGTGATGAGCAGTTCACGTGCAAGGCAGCCTTAAAATCGAATGGGCGGTCCTCGATTCGAGGGGTGACGGACACTATCTCGCACTGCTGCTAGGGAGAACAGGCGCACGCGTTCTTAATGGGTAGACTATGGCCAGAAGCACATTTCTTGATCTTCTTTTCATATGCAGTCAAGAGGGCACCTGACACCATGGGAACCGATGCGCGAGAGCAGGCAGTTATCCCTCTCTCCACTTTACATGATCATACAATATAGGACATGAAGCTGTTTGAAAGGAAGGACAACGCTACCCGGGCGACCTACCTAAGTAGAGGAGTGTATTTGCGTGCATGTGCACAGTAACTTCCTGCCGGCTTTCATATCTGCACCTGCCGCATACAAGAGGAAGCATCAAGTGAATTTACTAATGCTGAATGATTACAAGACTTGACGCCGATCACAATGAGCTCGGGTTGTCTTGAGAAAGTATGCCACTTGCGCCAGTGGCACGAAAATCTTTCGACGACTCCGTTTCTGACCAGCTCTGCCACGTAGACGTCGTGCGAGTGGCTGATATTCGGTCTGGTGCCAGCTAAAAGTGGTTAGATCTTCGCCTGTGAGCGGGAACTGCTGGTAGTGAGGTTAGCTGGAACGTTGACATCGGGATATCCCGCAGGGGAACTCGCTTGGTAAACGCAGTGCACAGGGCATACGTCTGGCTGATCCGTGGGTAGTACTGAAGCGCTCGGCGCTCGCGGTAGCGCGCTCTCTCGCAGTTCTGCCCTCCAGTATAGCTTCTCTAGAGCAAGAGAGAAGAGAACACCGTAGCTGCAATAACAGTCTTTTCCAGCTGCTTTACGGGTACTGCTAGGGGTCATTCAGTGACTGTCGCCGCTGAGCAGGCTCCCCTGACTGTAACGCTACAAAGATCGCCAGTAAGCGGGATTCTTACGTTATTGTGTCTTTGCGTGCTGACGCGACATGTTACGAAAAACTTAATGCGAGGAGCCCCAGATGCAACAGCTCCCTTATTCGGCTGTTATACGTTCACGGCGGTGCTAAATCCTGCTCGTGTGTCCGGCTTACGTAAGGCGAGGCAAGCTTCAGTGTATCTCGCCAACACTAAATGGAGTGAACTACGGTTTTCACTCCCGCACGAAGTCGTTTACGCCGGCATACCAGGGGGGCCCGCCGGTGTTAGTGCTCACGACTGATGATAGTTCCATGGACGGGGAGAGGAGGTCTTTCGTTGTCAGCTGTAATCTTCTGACATGTTCAAAGTACCCAACACAGACAGAACAGCTTTTGATGGGGCACTCATGCATAGTCGGTGGAATCTCTCGCCTAATGACATATACGACACATCAAAAAATACCGTTTGTGGAGAATCAGTGTTAATAGGCCTCCCTTGGCTAGTGCAAGTCCCTTCGTTTGTACAAGTCCAATGGCTGGTGAATTCAGGGTTATATTGCTACGTAATTGTAAGGAACAGCCCGACTAATACGGGTTCCTGAAACTCACAAAATTGTTCTGCTAGCTAGGGCAGCGCCAGCATCACTACAAGAAAGGACTAGGTGGAATACAGGCAATAACTATTCTCTTTGTGCTGCAGATGATGTACAAGACCCACCTCTATACAGCTTCTCATGACTGCTGCGCGGCCCGTCCTGCTCTTTCAACGTGGGGTTTGTTTACCAGCCGGCCTGTGAGCTTTCTACTAGTCTTTTTGTGCATGATCAATTGCCCGTTCCCCGCCCTTTTCAATACACCTATTTCTCTATGTAGACACTTCCTGCATCCTTCCACGCTTCCTCCATCTCTATGGAAATCCCTCTCCGTAAAATAACATAGACGCTTACATACACGTGGTGGCTAGCTCTCCCATTATCTCTTTTCCTTCCACGTATCAGAGGACTTAAATTGACCATGAGATCCCCAGTAGCAGTGGAGATCCCCACGATGGGGTGTCTTGTCCCGGTACAACTCACGCCACCACGTGTAAATTCTACTTTATTTATCGTGTCGTGTTCCCCCCAAGTTGTGTGCTCGAGAAGTACGCAGGCATCGTCTATCTTTCAAGACTGGCTCTTCTCTCCGACGTGCATGTTTTCCATCGTCCATGCCGACCATCGATCTCCTGCAGCCTTGCGCTATCCTATGACTTTTCATGTGTGTGCGTGTGGGGGTGTGTGTGCGGAAGCACCCTCCATGTTTGTCTTGGAGGCTCGCAGTTCAGTGACGACAGCGTCGAGCTTCAAAGCGGCACATAAGAGCCGAGGAGCGGTAACTACTCGCATTTGCACTTGACTGTCACGTGAGACCGCAAAGTGGCACACCGGCATCAGAGGTGCGGCACCCTTAAAAATGCCATGCATGCAATCCTTCGCACTGAGTCAAATCATTAACCTCACATGAGAAAGCGTCTTTCACTTCGTCATCCCTGAACGTCAAGAACGGAGCCTCAAACTAAGAGGTACAGAGTATACGTACGGGGGACCTTGATGCAGTCCTGTCCGCATTATTATGGGGGTTGAGTATCAGGTAGGTGCAGACGATCGACCGGCACCAAATCATTGCGCGCCATCGAACGACTGCTAGTGACAGGAACTCGTGCTGCAACTGGCTTTTTGAGATACCTGTCAGTTCAAATGTACGGATAAACAGCAGACTTTCTTCGACCATTATTACGAGAAAGCTGAGGGCCCGAACGGGGGTCAGGAAGTGATCCTCGCGAGCCTATGGCTCGCATGAAGCTGAAAACGAGTGTAAGTTTACTTCCAAGCCAGAGGGGTCACTGGCAGCTGTGCGCGCCCCGGATCAACTCTGGCCATGCGTCTTCATCACCTTAAAGCTAAAAGAACGTTTCATCAAACGCTTTGGCACGCCCTTCCTTAGGAGTTCTGGAGGCTTTCGCTCCTTCTCTATCTCACTTTCTTTCCATTTACTCCCATGTGACTACTACACGCCGCTCCTCGATCCGTCCAAGGCTTCTGCCCCAACCTTCCATCTCCTGCCCCTCATTCTTCGACTGCTCTGCTCGTTTGCACAGGGAACAGCAGCAAAACGGGAGTGACAACGCTTGAGGGCGCGTCCGCACGAGAAGCACGTTGTGAAGCCCTCTTCTGAACACATAATTACCAGTATGTATAGCTATATGTATATCTGCATACACATATATGTATGCGTCAAGTTTCTGTCCCCCTCCCTTCGTATAGATATAAAAATACACACAAGGACACGAATGTAAGCAGACGTGGTGCGGACGCATGCGGTTTTTCCTATATTGATTACTCCTAACCTTGTATCCATCTGACAGTCAAGGTGTTGGTAGGTCACGGTTATCGAGATGCCCTCTAGATTCTACTCGGTGTAGTTTCCTTTGCACTCTGAACAAGGCTGTTGCGTTGTCGGAAACATGGCGGTCGGCGCTCCTAATTCGTAGTCAAGTGCGCAGAAACCTGTGTGACCCCGCTGAACAGGAGGGCACCACGTAGAGATAGCGCACTGATGTGTATGTATGTGTGGGTGCGCGCATAGATGTGTGTACGCCTTGCAGGGCCATTTCGTGTAGCGCAGTGGCGCATGCAATTTGTCTGCGGAGAAGTGGCCGCAAATTTATACTTCACCCACATGATTACCTCTGCACGAGTGGGAGGTAGATGACACGAAAAAGACAAGTATGAAGCTTTGTCTGAATATAATCTCCACCTATGTAAGTAACAGTACGCCTTCCGAGCCTACAACACACGTGCACACATGTAAATCACAACAAATGCAAGTACCTGCTTAAATATGTTGTCGCCAGTGTATCCATTTTAGTGACACGATGGTTTCACGTCGATTAAATGTATTACTAACCATCGGTTGTAGAGCCGCGTATTCCCTCTTTTTCATTTCGAAAAGGACTTGCGTGCTACTCAGATTACGAGAATATACATATATACGTGTATATTTATGCTTATGACTGGTAGAACAGATCACTCGTCTTTTCTAGTCTGGTCATCAAGTTATTCATTACTCGCTATGAAGAGCTGCAGGCGGAGAAGACGACTATCGCTACGTCTGCCGCTCCTCCTTACAGGCACTACCCTTTCCCCCCTGAGGTTATATATACTGTTTTACATCTGCAGCTGCTCGTACACCTAAGATGAATCATCACACTACAGCTACACCTACTACATCACTCGATTCCTGCTTCAACGGCAGCGTTATAGAGCTCTGTGTAGTACCATTTGTGCCAGACGTAATACACTTTACAGCAGTACCACTAATCCTTCTAATCCTGCTGATTTGATTACTACTTCACTAAGCGCACTACTACTGATTTGAAGCCGTGCGACTATTACTACTACATTGTACTCCTAAAAGCAGCGATATTACTAGCATAACTATACTAGGAATACTCCTAAATCCACCAATATCCTACCACACCTAAGGCTTCTCTACTACTTGTGTAACTAGACCAGGACTAGTAAGTAGTGGCCAGTGAAGGCGAGCACAATGATACGACGCTTCAATCATATCGATGTCAGCTATACTTCTACGCCTACTACGAGCACTAAAGCAGCTCACCTGATACAAAACTACAGCTAGTGAGAGCTCAAGTGTTGCTTGTGCTTCGCTCATGCTACCTTGTGACAATACTACGATTTTTCTAATCTAGCTACTACCACTTCTGCCGGTATTCAGACAGCTCGTGTATATGCTGTACTGCTTTTGAAACTCTTGTACTGAATTAAGTCCCACCCTTTCAACTAATGTCTCTAGCATTACTGGTACTACTACTAATACGATAAGTGATACCGACAGCACAACATCTAAGGAAACGTTTTTTTCTAGCATTAGCTGTACGATTGGTGTCTCAGCAACTACCACGCATCTAAGACCCCACCGGCGAATCGTCGTGAAGCAACTACTTTGCTACTACACCTCCTGTCATATCTACGCTGCACTATATTAATGTTTGTATAACAACACAATGATATATGGAATTCCAATCCTCCAGGACCACTTGGTACTCCCCCTTCTGTACAGACATAACTTAGCAAGTCTCTCTGAGCTACCGACGAGCTACAAAGGCAATTAATACTCCCACTATCAATCCTTGTACTTGACGAGGATACACCTTACCGGTCCTTCCCTTCCCCCCCTGATATTACTACGCTCATAACTACGATTATTGCTACCCATATAATTGCTACTACTGCTATCACACTTACCCATAGTATTAATGCCACTTCACTACGATCCTATACAGCAATAAGCTCTTCAGCTCCAGCCAATAGTGCAGCCACCAGTCTCACATTCGTTGCCACTTCTAGTGCAACCCCATTTCACGCTGAATACCACTCCTACCACTATTACTGACACTAGTACAGCAACGCCGACTACTACAACTAGTAGTTCTCCTAGGTAAGATCAAGAGTAGGCTGAGCACGCCCTCTAGGGTACATGCAAGAAGAAAAGGCACCCTAAGTGTGTTCATTCATAGCACATCAAAGAAAAGGTGCTGAAGAGAAATGGTTGCCTGGTACTGCCGCTGTTGCTCCTCCAGGTGTGTGTTGGTTTCGCTCAAGATGAATAGGCGCGTATTAGTATAAATCAAGTCAAACGAGAGTATCCTCGGCTCTGAGAGCTGGGGACTAAGGAGAAAGCACCGTCACAAGCAGCCACAGCAGCAAGGGCAGCAACAGGAGAGGCAGTGTTGGTACTGGCAGCACAACGGGTCCTGGCGGCACTCGCGGTAGCTAAAACCGAAAGAGAGGGGTCGCCGCTGCCGTGTCAGTTGAGGCATCGCCTAAGCCCATTAGATTCGCATGTCAGCAAGCAGCCGACGAAGATGCACCAACGATTGCAGATGCTTGATTCCACGAAAAAATGGTGGAAGCGTACGTACCCCAGAATGAAGCTACAGGGAAAGCTTGCTCCGATTCTCCATGTGGCAAACGAACATTTGAAGACCCTCAAGTACAACTGATTCGAAAGACATTGCTCAGGATAGTGTGTGGCTGTTGCCTGACGCAGGTTTGCCTTGACGCAGTGGCAAGGCTTGCAGGCCGTCATACAACTCATAGTAAAAATAGCAGCTTCCGCGGTAGACGTGAATGAGGTTCGCATCGTTCCTACCATTTTGATGCATTTTTGTCTGCATCCACTACATACACGATGGAAAGCATCCCTGTGTGCATATATAGTGAGTGATCCAATCTACCCTATTCGTTGTGAGCCTCCTTTTATCCTCAAAATGAGAATACGCTGTAGAGAGCAGAGCAGGCGTTTAGTGATAACGTTCAGAGGGATGACACAGACCGCGACCGACATTCTACGTTGTGTCAAAGCGGATGTTTAGCGCACGCTTCATGCATGCTCTTTTAGGTAATGTCACTTCTCCCCCTCTCACACAGTGAACTTCGTCATCCTGAAACGGAATGCGCTGGTGGGGAAGATGTCACATATGGCTCTCTCGGAGATCTGCAGTAGGACTCATGCACTCAGAGACTGATTGTTTGTGTGCCGGCTTTCGCGGTACTTGTGTACAGCTACGCTGCGTGTCCCCAGATGTACTTAGGTAACCTTTGAAGCGCTCGAGACTGTCGAGTGACTAGGGTGGGATGTATGTAGGCCTTCAGTGATCTACGCGCCCAGAGAGGTCAGCTTGAGAAGCTCTGATACTATTTTTGCCTATACGGAAGACCTTACCCAATGTACGCTAGCTATGTCTACTGTGCGCGACTAAGTGCCTCTTTCAGCTACAGAAATACAGCGCCGAGTGAAGCGGTGCTTACTTGTGTTCTACACGTGCTAGCAATGATAAACGCACGTGCGAGCAGTTGTAAAACTTGCGTAGGCCATGATATCTGTGCCCGTGTATAGGGTCATTTTTCGTACACTGCGCGCGTTTTGGAATATGAGAGCAGCTTTAATAGCTATCGTCACGCACATAAATGTGAATGCCACACGTTTGAGTGGCGTTTGCGCACAGAGGGAAACGGCATGGACCTGTACCGCAAAGCAGCCGCACCGGAACAGGCAGAGCAGACAGACACAGACATAGACAGACAACGGATTGAAACACAGAGCTAAAAGCCCATCAAGAGCACAGCATCTACACGCATGCAGCGGTATTCGAGCATACTTATGTGCACGTGTGCGTGCCTGCACCTGTATCCTAGCCTATGCATGTATCCGTGTATAGTTTGCGGTCGCCCCATAGTGAGATGAAGATGGCTACAAAGCGATTCATCTTTGCAGCGCGCCTGAAATGCCTAACTCTTACAGTCGGACGAAGGTGCGTACAGCTACGATGTCTAGCGCACCTGAAAAAATATGATTCGAAATAGGTAGCCCGCATCTGCCACGTGTTCACCCAACTGAGCAAGAAGCGTCCGCGAGGGGGCGAAGCAAATCAGTACGTCCTCGTCATTGCCGATATTCAGTTCAAAGGTCTAACCGTCCTAGAGTTTGCGTCCGACGCAGGCCAGAAAAGCGTCCGGCCTACATGGTTTTCTGCGATTCGATAGACGAAGCGACGAGTCCTGCTGCGTTGTCCTTTAGATGATCAGTTTGAGTGACATCCCGTGAGCTGTACTGGAGCTTCCTAGAACAAGGGCTCGTTACGTTCAATAGTTCGCACGTGCGCTCGTGATCTGTAACGTCGAGCTGAGTAGACGCAAACACAGATGGAAGGAGACGCTGGTACGCTTACACACGAAAACTTCAGCAAATGCGGGCTTCTTTCGCATGTATGCAAGTGTGTTCCTGTGTGCATAAGAGTGTGATCGTAATCTTACAACGAGTTAGACCTACAAGATTCCTGATCAAGCAGCGCTGCGTAGCTGACTTGCCACTACTTTTAACGTGTCAACTCTCTGTCGCGCAGAACTACTTTTCTTGCGCCTCCAAGGCACGGATCGGACGCGTACTGGCAACTACGTATTACACAAGCACGCCTGCTGACAATGCTAGTGTTAGATGGAGTCACCAGCCTACAACTTCTCGCGCGTCGATCAATACACAATCTGTGCACCGGTGACGCAGCATCTTCTAGCGCGCCCAGGAAAGGTGATAGTTTGTCCGACGTGACGCTGGACGGACCCGTTCTCTCACATTTCCTACCTGCTAATATGCACACGAGCCGCAGTTCGCCGCCGAACACCTTATGTGGGTAAACCTCATGGGGTGACTTGACACAGTCATGGACGCAGGCGGAGAAAATATCAACTTGAGGACACATCCACATGGCGCCTCACAAAATGTGCCTCTATGTGGGGCGAAATCAAATAGCAGAGCGCCTTATTCGTGCACGAAGGAGAGAGTGCGCGGACTCTGAGCTGACCACTTGCGGTCCGTGGGTCGTTTGCTGGTTTTACAGAGATTTTGAAGACTCATAGAATCTGCTGCAGTCTCATGTGCAAGCAAAACGAGAGCCTGCATGGCCGCAGAGTGTGCTTCCCAATGGAAGCGTGCATTTGGAAGGCTATAAAGCACCGCTGTTGCTAGACAGAAAGATTCTATACCACGCCTCCCTACTACTGGCAAAGGCCCGGTTGATCTCGCCGTGTCAAGCTGAGGCACAGCGCATTGTGCACATTTACGAGTGCTTGACCAACAATATGCGGAACTCTGCGTGGTCACGTACGGTCTCTCCTCCGGATGTAAGTTTGTCATCTAATTGCAGCCATAATTGTCAGCGCGGATATGTGCTTGGCGGCAGCTAAAGGAAGGAGGACAAGCCGCACACTGCAGACAATGCGACAGAGTTGTTGAACGACTCGTTGCCGGTGTGTATCTGGCTGTCCTGTCCCGCGCTACGCCCCCGATGTAAAAGTAACGCTACGGATAGTACAATAAAGCTAGAAGTACGTTTCCCCCATCTCGGGGTCGGCGCACACCTCCCACCTGCTTTACCGAATGTACGGTCTCGCGGTTTGCTCGCCTTTTAAGTAGGGCGGAGCAGCTGTGACCACGGAGAAAAAAATGTTTTCTGCTTTTCCAGTCGTTTCCAAGCTGTGTAACTGCGTATACATCTACCCCCCCTTTACGTGGGGGGTATCTGCAGGACACCGACCTGCTGATGAAGGCTGAATGCGGCGCACGTATGTTTAAAGGTCATGCCCCAGGAGTCTGTAGTGTCGAAGACGACTGTACTTTCTAGAGCGGAGGAGGTACTCGCAAGTAGTGCGGATCCAAGCTGAAACAAAGATGTCTGCAGGGTACAGGCGCTGCTCTTCCGTGTTAGCTATCTCACACTTAGAGTTTTTGTTCCTATTTTGTAGCACTGCTCGCGCAGTGCCGTCTTTGCTTCGTTATATTCTTACAACAGCTCTCCTGAAAAGGAACAAGGAAATTACAGGAGAAATTGCTGTGCAAGATCCTCCGATCAAGCAATTACCTGAGCCTGCCGACACTTTACTATTGCCAGCAAGCCCGAATCTTTTGACGCTGACACGATCTCAACATAGCCGAGGCACGACCTACCACACGACTCCTATAACTCCCCTGCCGCTTGATCCCAAACGCACATTCCTCAGTGGCTCTGAGTTTCAAGATACACATTCATCTCGCTTACAGAGTTGCCCAATAGGAATTATGACGTGGGTGCATTGCCCTTCGGCGCCATCCTCTCCTAACAAGACCCAGACACGTTCGACATGTTGCCTAACCGTGCTCTATCAGCCGAAGAACTCTTTACACGACTTTTTAAACCTTGTAAGCGCCGGGTGCGTGTCCTGCAGCGTTTTCGACCGGTTTCCTCAAGGATGGCTGTCTACTTCCGCGCAGTGTATCGTCACGCATACTAGTTGGATGAGCGTACGTGTTCGCGCTTGCTGTACTGTTTAAAGCAAGGCAGCTCTAAAGGAGGCCATGAGAGGCGGCGGTACTACTGACCAGCTCTCCGTTCAAATCCAGCTCCTGCGCATTTTGAAAAGGGTGCACCTCTGTCCTTCTCCCGGAGGCAGCTCAATCATGGAGATCCAGCTTGAAAACTTGAAATTGTGGACACGTCGGATCATATGGCGTCAGAGGTGAGGGGCGCAAAGCCGCGCCGCTTTCTGTAAGAGAACTGACCCTCACTAGGGAAGCTCTCGACACACTTAAGAGAAGAACACGGCGAGTGCGCATCGTCCATTCACGACACTGATGGTTAACTGCGCACAGGGTTTGCGCACCTTGGTGGCTATCGGTGTTAGCAAGTACTGTGTCAAGAAGACCTGTTGAACGGTGAGGTCATCCCCCTGTATGGTCCGCAGAGGCCCCGACGAAGGCAAAGGACGGTTTTCACACTATCGATACGACTACATGATCCTTCCGCGTAGCGCTTGCGGGGGCGCGATAAGCGGCCTTCCATTGAGCGCGATCTGGATCAGGCGTTTCTTTGTTGTCAGGTCTAGCAAACCAGAGCGCAATAGTCTTTCCTGACGTTGACCGCCTAATATCCACCCACAGGATCACGCCCGACCAACACCGAGAACAGAGCCAAACGGACGTTTCATGGAGTACATTTTTCACATCGTATCCGGCTTGCGTTACCGTAACGGATGTCAGGCAGTACTGGGGCCAGTTTGGGACGTGTACCGGAAGCACTTCGCAAACTTGACAACCTGTGGCCTTCTTAGAACAACAGCTTTCCACTCCCGATGGCCACGCCAGCCTGCGGCCGTGAAGCGCCTGGCTACCGTTCAGCAGGCACAAGCAACCTCGCGCACTACCGTCCACATTCCCCAGCCGAAGCTTAGCAACTAGGACAGCGTGGAGAGATACTTCCGCTCCCTGCGTCGGCGAACACTGTTCTAGCGGAGACGAACCTGTGCACCGCATCGCTAGGCGTTGTCATCTCGAGGTGGGTTTCCCACAGGGAATCGACTTTTCAAGGTTCACGTGCCCCATCAGCGAAGTACCACGCCTGCGAACAGTTTCTGTACTGCGTGTCTGGGAGAGTCACCCCATGGGAGTTAACTTTTGAGTTTCACGTGCCCCCGCAGTACCGCATCACACCTGCAAACATTCCCCATACTACGTTGATCGGTGGATTTGGGGTTGTCTCTAAGTCCCCTAGGTGACCAGGACTCTCCTTCACTAGAATGTCTCACATCTCGTTTCATTTGCTTGTCATAACCACACATCCTTCCAAAATGTACAGTCTTGTCAGATGAAACGAGACTGCACTGCACAAGGTGCACGACAACAGATCACATTCAAGCTATCACCATGCTATGCTTCAAAAGGTGCCGCCACTGAGGAATCTATACCTGCTTCACCCGTCATCCACATTGCTGGGCTGCCTGCACCTTGAAGAGCCTCAAAACCTACGCCGGTGTTGGCAGCGGCCGCTGTTTATGTATGTGGACACCAGCAGGGAAATGCAGTTGACTTATTGATGGCTGCGCTGGCTTGCTCCAAGTGACCCGGGCTGAAATATCACCCTGGGTCTGATGCGAAACCCTGTGTGTCTTCCAGCAAGAGCCTTTAGTTCCTTAGAACCGCAAAAGCCTGAAATATTAGATTCCGGAGAGATGCTCCCCATTCGAAGGGGTCCAGGTGTCATCCTCCTCCGCATGGATCGCGTGCTTCACAGTCAGCTGTGCGCGGTAGAGCAATACGCGCATACGTTTGCAGCCACGCAGCTGGCCTCTTTGTCCCGTAGGTAGCACTCATACCCTCAAGCGGCCGCGAACTCCGTCCTGAACCGTCAAACTTCACTCGTCCAGCGGCTCGGCTTGTGCGGAGATATCTGAGAGACGTTGCATAGACAATGACTGATGATGCTTCAGAGCAGACAAAAACTCCCATCAACTGTTCTCCACGACGGTGACCCGTGCAAGTATCAGCGAACACTGTGGCACGCTGGACGACCGCGCGTTTGGCTTTCCCCGTAAGGATGCCGAACGACCGCCGCAGTGTGAGTACCTCGGACAGTCAACGTCCTCACGCGCTTCTTCGGCTGTATGCACCGCGGGTAAAAAACATGAAGGCACTTAATCCCAGACACTACCAGTACGCACCCTTTACTGTATACTGACTATATGCGCCATGTGGTCGTCTCCGTACCGCCAGCCACTTCATTTTGAGGTAGCTAACTGCCGCGGGCCCCTGGTCGCTGATCTTGGCGTCGTGGTGGAAATGGGATCATGCCGTGGACTGACGATGCCACGGGCGCAGTGGTGGTACCACACAACACGCCGCAGCTCAAAACGCCGTTCAATACTGCGTGAGAGCTAAAATACTTCGTGCTGCAGGTGAACATTCAAAGAGCATCACTCGAGTCTCCTTTTGGTCCTCTACCACTGTTCCTAAGTGCGCGGATCAGCCGCCAGGGTCTCAGTTCCCTTCTCAAAATGGTGAAACCGGCTCGAAGTACAAAAGCCCGCGATTCCCGCGAGAAGGTGCGGTAGCAAGAAGCATCTTTTTAGGGGATGCAAGCAAGAATCTTTTACTCTTTGACGGGAATAGAGCGGAAATCTCGTATATACTCCGAGGACGTCAACGAGTGCTTTCCGTTGTGAGCTTCGGAGTGAGGCTGTCGTTGGAAGAGCTGTGCCTTTTTGATATGGGTCCCTTTAGAAGAAAGATAAGCCTTTCTGCAGGTCATTTTTGGGGCGGAGCACCACAAAGCTGGGTTCCATAGACACTCTTGAAACTAACACAGTGCAGTGGTTACTGTGACGGCCAGACCGCCGTCGCGGACACCGCTGCGTCGGGCACGCTCCACTGTCGACTGCTACGCGGACGCGCCTGTGATTGACGACGAAAGGAGGCAGATGAGATCCCACATAAAGTGGGAAAAGTGACTCAGAAGAGAGGTAAACTCCTGCGAAGACAGGCAAACCGCTTCAATTGTATCCTGCCTGCGCAGGGCGGATTACTCCTGCGGTCGGTAATTCGGTGTGGCTGTGGACGGCCTATAGCACCGGAGCGCGCCGAACGCCCGTCCCTCGGGAGAGGGCTCTGCTGCTTAGACGTCTCCTCCTGTCTTTCAAAACATTCTAACAGCTTATTTGGAGAGATGAGAAAGACCAGATCGCCCCGTTGATCGGGTCTTTATGATAGTGCCGCTGGGGACAGCCGCCCTGCGGATGCCCTCGCCAGTGAGTGGCTGTCTCCCAAGGACGTGAAAGCAAATGTCAAACTAAAATTGTACTGTAGAAGCGCTTGGTGAGGTGATTTAGCAGCGGGAGCAACATTAAAAAGCCCTTAACGATCTGCCAATACACATATGTGTGTGTGTGGCCAAGGGTCAGGTGACCTGCGTTGGACGTGTTCACGTGCATGGAGCGCGCCAACGGTCGACGAGAGAGCTCCGTGCGTGTGCGGCGTTGTTATTGCTGTCGTTTCCATCCTGTCGCATGGTAGGGTGCTGAGCTCTTGTAATGTCTTGAAAAACAACTACAGTGCTGTCCTTTACGCTGCTGTTGAGGGTGTTTGTTTTCCACAGTCTCCCTTTCCTGTACGTGTAGAACACTGGTGGGAGCTATTGACATCTGGCTGGTGGGGGTGCAGAGCAGTGCGCGAGGCTCACGTTTTTGTTGAGCAGTAGAGTGGCGCCTCAAGGGCTTATAATTAGGTGCCTCTACCCTGGAGTAGGAGAGGTTGAAGGTGTGTTGCGGATTGTTGAGTGTTACAGAATTCCAGGGTACACCTGTTGACGTCACTTGTGAGTGTGCAGAATCTCTTGGTAGTTGGTTATGAAATCAATCGTGTTAACTGGAGAAGCTGATGTGTCTAAGCCAAGCGGACCTAGAATATCAGAGCTGGAAACCTAGAGGTAGCTGAGGTTGAATTCGTCTCTATTCAAGGCGCGCTCATCGCGATCCCACGAGCAAAGCCTACCAGTTACCTGCTCGTATCAGTAGTATCGGA
Source organism: Ochotona princeps (assembly GCF_030435755.1). Taxonomy (NCBI): domain Eukaryota; kingdom Metazoa; phylum Chordata; class Mammalia; order Lagomorpha; family Ochotonidae; genus Ochotona; species Ochotona princeps. The sequence continues at coordinate 39,625 of NW_026697448.1, read as the reverse complement.
TTTCCCCCTTCTGACCGCCGGGGCCACTATGGGGGCAATACAAGCTAGATCCAGCACTTCGTCAGTCGCCTTTGACGCGCTGTTTGAATACGGCAAGTGGCACCGGTCTACGCGGAATCTCTTCAAGGGCTCTCATTGCCTATAGTAGTGACAGGTAACGCAATCCTTACGTCGCTACACTGCTGCTGTTCGGTGCTTCCTGTAGCCACTCTACCCATCGGAATTCCCCCAGATTCCACGAGTCCACCTCTGGCACCACGTGATCTAACCGGTCCTCAACTTCACAGTGGCGGGTCGGATCCTGCTAATAGAATCGTTTTTCAGGCGTGCGCGAGAATGTACGCTCATGTCGTGTACCTGTGTCGAGACCAAACGTCCGCTTGGTAAGCCACTGTCACCTGAATCGTCCGAGAACTGCCGCCAGCCATCGAGCACTGCGCACATCACGAACGAGCTCAAGTGTGTGTATATGTGGTCGAAGACAGAGCCTATGAGGAGGGCAAGTTCTCGAAAGTGGTGACGTCTCACTGTGAAAGAATGGCATCCACAGCGCAGTGGACCTACGGCGTAAACCGGCAGAGGTGTGCTTGAGCCGACTGGATGATTCACAAATTAGACTGGGGGGGAATCTGCGCGTCAGAGCAAGAGCGGTTGCCGTTTTGATACCGGTATGCGGTGCCTTTTCCTTTGTCTTGTAAGCTCCGAATAATGTAGGCGTGCTGTCAATGGTTCAGTATTGATGTGCTGAGGTGATGGCCTCTTCACAGAGATCTGTCGAGGTGCTCCGCGTGTAACTTCCCCGTCGCTCTTAACGATGTTCTCCCAGATTGTTAACCTGGAGCGGAATAGCGGGAGCGTACTACAGGATAGGACTCGAAATTCTTCTGGGGCTTCTTAACGCCGAACGTGCCAGTACAGTGAACGTGTGCATACGGCGTTCAGCCTTAATCAGCAGGTGAGTATCTCGCGAATTCCCCCTATGCGCACACATATTTACATCCCCGGAAATTATCCTTCACACACACTGACACATGTACACTAACCGAAATGAAAGGGGGGGAAAGTCTGTGTGCTGGCATTTGTTGAGTCTGCCTGCAACTGCGCGCAACCTGTGTATGGCAGGTTCGCGTCTGTTCTTGCTATCGACATCGCGCGTGTGAACGAGTGGCCGAGACTCACTCTACGACTCGAGCGTCCTTTTAGGTTTTACTAGAGACGATAGTGTGCGTGTTGCTCACTCTACGATGAACGCAGCTATATCGAGAAAATGCAGTATGGTGACATGTCATCGGCAACGGCTACTTGGGGAGTGACCGCTAAACTGCCGCCTCCTCCACCACCCACAAGCAGACCCCTCTTCTGTGTGTGTATGAGTGTGTGATCTAACTCACATCACCCCACACATAAGCACCCATGTGCACTCATATTCTTGCTCCCGTCGCTTCCACATGCGCTCGTGTAGCCGCTTCTGTCTGAGAGGCCGGCAACCGCCGTTGTTACTACGTCTTCCTGTGTCTGCTGCCAGCCACGTGACCCTCACTGGCGCTGGGCCCATGGACCTCGTGTGCGGAGGTGGCTGCCGCTCACGTTGCTGACCGTGCCGCCGGTGCTCCTGGGCCCTCAACTGGTGTTGCAGCAGTTGCCTATGCAGCTGTACTAACCTCCAAAGCCTTGGCGACAGATTGCTCCTTTTTCTCTTGCCCTACTCTACAGTGTATTGTGGGGGTGGGGAAGTGTCTGAGGCAAATGCTGCTGCTGTTGTGCTGTAGCACCTCTGCTATTGCTATTGCTCTCGCGTGTTTGCGGTTGTTCTTACTATTGTAGTTTCTCTCCTGCTACTGTTGCTGTAGTGTTTCTGTTGTTGCCGTTGCCCTAGTGGTTTTGCTGCTGGCGTTGCTGTACTGTCTACGCTGATGATGTTTAAATACACCTGTGAGCATATATCTTGGCATTTCCTCCTGCTGCACGCTCTGCTGCTGTCGTTGCCCTACTGCACAACACCCACGTCCCACCGATTCCACGCAGCTGTTGTTACTCCCCGTCCTTTATCCTATCAAAAGGAGAATACAGGTACCAACAGACCACCTACATTCACGTCGCTCTGCTAATGGTACTCGTACCAGTATCAACACTAAGACTATTTCTACTACTTGTACTGCTATCAATGCAGTTACGCAGGCATGATTCGTTAAGTGGTGCCCGTAAGCTTCCGTTTGCTGCGTACGATGGCCTGCTGCTCCGGGGAAGTTGATGGTGGGACTGTCCGTGTTGCTGATATTGCGTCAGTTACACAGGAGAGAGGGGGGGAAAGCTCAGCGCTTGTACTGCTATTTCAAGTTAGAGGCCTGCAGCGTGTGCCTGGAGGCAACAATGCGGGGAAAAGGCTTCTTTATCAGTCAATACATATAGGAAAAAGGGAGACGGGTGGCTCCAGGTATGTCTGCTGTACCAGCGTTCTGCGTAATAATGGCTTCTGCCTGTCGCAGTGGCTAGATGATCACATATGTGTGTATATCTACGTACGTGTATGTTTCTTTTTTGCGAACCATCTTCCCATTTTGTTGTCATGCTACCGTTTTCAACCGAGAAGTGCGCTGCATCTTTGAAGAAGAAATGGTCATTCATAGAGTTGCTGCGCTCGCATGAGAGCTGCTGTGGCGGCTGTTATTGCTGCTGCAGTTGCTGTCTCTATTGCAAGGAGTAAACCAGCATATAGTCTCCTGCTGCTTGCACGCTTGTTGATAGTGTAGCCCATTTACAGAACAAGGCCACGTTTATAGCTGTATGTCGAAGTTGCTGCATTGCCGCCACCATCCCTCTAGTGTGTAGCTTTTTATGTAAATTGTGTGGTGCTCACCCCATCTCAAATCAGTTACTGCCACTCGGCCCGATGGTGCAGCAGCAATATAACATTGCCAAAAGCAGTATTCAGCAGATACGCTTCTCTCATGCAGCTGGTGTGGTGATTGTTCTGAACAGTCTGTTAATGTATGTGGTGCTTTGTCCCACCTACCGTGCTCTCAACGGCTGTTGTACAACCCGATGGTACACTAGTGATTCACCTTCTCAGATGGCAGCGCCTACACGTACATGCACGCGTTTCGTGTGCATGCATGTGCAGAGCTCTGTTGCTGCTTCTAACGGTGTCCTGTCTGCTATTGCTGTTGTGCATACGGAACGAAGAAGAGAAGAAGGGAAAGCTGTACAGGCAGCCCATTATAGTGCTGCCCTTAGGGTAGATATGCATGAATGGGGTGTACAGTACTCCAGGGCTTTGCTAGTGGTACCCTGCTGACGCGTGTGAGCCACACGAGAAGATGACTTAGATACGTCGAGACTGACAAGTATTCTCGTGTTTAACCCTCGACGTCGACGGAGAGTTTGTACAAACAAGCGTACAGACCCACATCTGATACACACGCGTAAGATTTATACGGAGACAAAACAAAGACTATCAGCACCTGCTTTACACACTGACAGCGCTGTTCAAGGAGGCCAAAGGAAGGTAGTAAGGAGAAGGGGAAGGCAAGGGCAGGTGAGTCTCACACGTTCTGAAGCAATATCCTCGTTGCGTTCGGCGCACCTTAGAAAGCGGGGGCAACGTTTGATGTTCATAGTAGGGATATTCATATCGCAGCTACTGTTGCGTGACGGTTGCTAGAGTAGCGGGAGTAACAGAGGCGACTGTAGACGAGTGGCACAGGGGCAGTACAAGCGTACGCACGCACACCCTCGCTCAATTCAAGCGTGCTGCAAATCCTGTAGGATACAGCACAAGGACTAACGGCAACAACTGTGGAAGAGGGCGGCACATCTGTATGTGCGGTGGCAAAGTGATCACTTTTTTCTGCAGCACCCCACATATATGCATGCTAACCAAACCAGCTGCACAAACTGCGGACGAAGATGCGATACCAACACGACTGGAGCGAGGGTGGGTAGTAGTGGTATTTGCAGTCGAGGTCGTAGTAATACTAGTAGGTGTAAGAGTCGGTAGAGCATCAGTAGTAGTAGCGTCCCTGTCGCCTGGCGAGGCAGCAGAAGAGCAGCTATGGAGTTGGACCTCGATTGGTTGCACGCTGCATGCTAGGGCACGACTCAGCCGTTTTCAGGACTGCTGCAAAACGTTCGTGCGGCTGTTGCTGCTTCTAGCGCCAGCGCAACAGGAAGAGGAAGAGAGGTGTCGTGTGCCGCCCATGTCTCGATAGGTGTGCTAAGCCGCCCACACACACATGCTGTGCTACTACCAGTGGTGCTACGGCTGCAGCAACGCTGTGGCGACGGTGGTGGAGCTCCCTTTTCTATTGTGCTGGTGGGCAAAAATGCAGAAGCAGTGCTGCTTGGAGTAGCAAGCACGTGGCAGACGTGAATACATTCGTGGTCGTGCGAATGCTACTTGTTGCTCACGAGTCCTAGAGATCTTCTGCCTTCATGGTGGCAATCAGTACAGCAATGAGGCTGGAAGGCCTCGGTAGGCTCGCGCAATGTCACCTGGTGGTAAAGAGTACAACTCGTATCTCCAAAGCCCCGCGAGGCCGCACTAGGCGGCGGCCTCTCAGTATTGCTGTACGTGCTTATCACTGTCCTGAAGAGCGTCTTGAAAGATCAGCGCTGAATTACTTCTTAAGTAGATTGCTACGCGGCTATAATGGGCCTCTTCGGTAAACGAGGGGAGAGGCTTACACTTCGAATGCGTCGCAGTTTAGCCCTCCCTGGTTGTGTCTGGGTAGCCCGCACGACGTGAAATCTCCCTAGTGGGATGGCGAGCCCCCGAGCGACCAAGGACGTCGTATTCACCTACTGCTTCAACGTGGACATCTTCGGTATAGTTCGCACTTGCTCTTGATCTACGCTGTAGTGTACAGAGATACCGGGTAACCAGATTGCAAACAGGGAGCCCCTTTCCCCGTAGAGCGGGGCTCCCTGTTTCACTGCCAGCTAGCTGTTTTGACGTCTTCACCACACCGTACACACTTCCGCGCGTGGCGTTCTGTAGCATACTGGGTCTGCTTCCGCTTGTACAGCGTTCTAGGGGACTTGCATCCCTGGTCGAGCGTTTCAATAAACAAATGTGTTCGGCTTTGATGTCCGTGCCTGCGTTGTACGAGGAAATGTCTTTGTAGATACTACTCGTGCAGCACATCCATTAAGATCGGATGTAGCATCTCATGTCCTTTGGTCGCCAAAAAAAGGCAGCTGCAAAACTACCGCTAAACGTAGATTAGTGACGGTATCATGGAGTAGCATTTTAGCACGCAAGATGTTGTTCCCTCCCTCGATGTTATTGGCATCCCCCTCCTCTGTGCATGCTGGCTGCAGCTGCGGCCGCTGCTGCGCCCGTCTGACGTCAACGCGGTTCCAGGGCTTCCGTATGTTGGCCTTCTCTCGTGGAAACGTGCGTTCTGGTCGTGCTGTGACTCGATCAGGCTGCATTCTTTGTATCTTTCGTTCAAACGATACCGTCCAGTTCCCTAAGACTTCAGGAGAGGTTCTTCGACAAAGTACAACAATAGTTACGTCCCTCATTTCAATGCTTCTCCGGCCGGGGGCAGTGGTTATCGAGGTCTGAAGAGATGGCTTAGGGCAAGTTGGCAGCGGCCGTTAGCTGTTGGCAGTGCGCCTTTCGACTTGACGGTGCTTCCGCGATAGAATTCCCACGTCACACAACGGGGATACGTATTCGAAGTGTTTTTTAGTTCAATCGGGCTTCTTGTTAGGCCGTTCAACCGTCTCGTGTCTTCAGGTTGTATGTATGGCAGCGAAAAGCCTCCGCTGTTCGTGTTGTCGAGACACAGCCAAAAGTCCTTTGCTTTACGTTTCCCAGGTGCGATAGCCATCCTACTGCAACGAGTTAGAGCGGTATGGTTGCAGCGCCTCACGCGGCCTGTATCGATGCGGGATCTTCGCGTTTTTGGCTGCACGCAACCCATCGACCATTTCCGTGTTGACACTGGATATCAACGGTGGCATCCCCGGGTATGGTGCGTAGGTGCTGTCTCATGATGAACGCTCACAGCCAGACTGCAGGAACAGAATGTGATGCCCGCGTTTCATGATACTCTTACAGAGCATACATCGAACCATAAACCGTTTGGAGCTGATTTTTTCCGAGACAACCATACTCGCTTTCCAGGTCTCGCGCTTTCCTTATTCTCAGTCTGGGCCCCTTCCTGTGTGCTTCACTGTGCGACGTCATCGAAGAAACACGGCGCAGAAGAAACTCAGTTGCAGCCAAAGTTCGAACCCCCCTCGATCGGCTGGCGTCAGGTCATGGTTTTTCTCGCCGTGCTCTGTAAGTTCACCCTCTTTCCTTGTCTTTAGCATTAGATCCCCTCCTCCATTGGCGCAACGCAACAAAGCGGGGAGACGATGGCCGCTCACTTCCCCGCAGTGCCACGACATAAGTAGGATATTTGTCAACCCAGGTTTGTCTCTCTTTTCTGATCACGATGTTAGGCATGGTCTTTTTCTGCTTTGATATATAGAGAGCTGACGCGGTCAGTTGGCTTCCGTCTAGTTGTCGATGCGTGTTTGAATCGAAAGCTTTTAAGGCCCTTGCCTCCTGCCCGCTCCCTCTCCCACTGCGGAACCTCGTTGCCTTTTGCACAGGGGCTAGACAGAAGCAGTGCGAAGAATTTCACCCGTTCCCCTTTCCTCCCGCCCCTTCGTGTGAAGGATTTCCGTCTGTAAACAGGTGCATACTTTTTGATTTTTGTGGCAACTATGGCGAGCGGTGTTGCAACAGTCAAGGAAGTTGTGTCAGGAGACACCGTCGTTATTGTCGGCTGCCCGAGAGGTAAACTGATTGGTTGATAACAGTGACCTGGAGCTTTGCTTGCTTTTTTTTTCGCGTCACTTTCACCAGTGAATCTCTCAAAGGGTGTTGAAGTTTAGCAACTTTCAGCCACCTGCACCGCACAGCATTGTGCTCCACGCGCATGATGGTCACAGCGTTGCAGCTGCGTGTACACATGTATTGACGGTCATGAGGTTCTGTAATCTGTTTTTGCCCTGTATGCATATATACCAGTGGAGACATTTAACGTATATGCTGTCTTACGTGTACATCTGTTTGCACAGAACTACTTCTTTTTACGCCTGCTTCAGACCACACACAGTACTGCTGGCTCCGGTACTTGCAGTTCCCACGTGAAATACATGATCACTCAGTTGGTTTTCCAGCCTTGTGGGCGCGCACTTACTTCGCTGATGGACTCTTAGCTCGATCTGAGACTGACAATGTTAGAGGTATTTGCAGAAGAGAAAATCAACCCGAAGCTCCCACGCTCGTTTCATGAACATCTGGGCAGCACTACTCGTTCGATGCTGAGGCGTCTTCCCCTGCTTCTACGCTCTCAACTACTACATGTTTCTACCTGTTGCTGTCTACACAGGTTCCATGTCGACTTCTGCACATATGTAGTGTATCAGACGGCCGTCAACTGTGTATGGTCGAGGACGTGTCTCCTGAGTGAACTGAGAACGGATTGTTCATTGTTGAGCGGTCGCGGTCTTATCGCAGAATATCGGCGGATATCGTTTCATTTCCTCTTCACCTAGTTGTCTGAAAGAAGCGTGCGTTACGTGCGGCTTTTTTCTTCCTGAGTATACGCTATACGAAGACCAACAAGGAATATAACGAAACGCATACACGGGTCTACGTCTTCATAAACACACTACAAGCCGTCCTCGTTTTTGTATGTAAGCGGAGACTTCACGTCACTAGCAACTTTCATCACTGCCGCATGGACACACCAGTCAACTTTCTGAAGTTTTTTTTTTGTTTTTTGTTGCAGGAGGCCCTCCTCCGGAGAAGCGTCTATCCCTCGCATATGTGCGAGCGCCGCGTGTAGCAATGAAAAGTCTCTCATATGAACAGCGCGACGAGCCATACGGGTTCATAGCCCGGGAATTCATGAGACGAAAACTCATCGGTCAAACAGTGGAGTTTTCCGTGGATCCTGTGGCCACTGCAGCGGCTACACGGTCATTAGGAGCGGGGAGCTCTAGTGCTGATGGTGGCAGCGGTAGCAGTAGCACCAGAGCTATAGGCACAATCAAATTTAACGGAGAAGACGTACGTTTCGGTTTAGTCAGGAATGGACTTGCTAAACTCGATAATTCTGCGAAGAACCTTGCTGCCGAATATCCTCTAGTACAAGGTAATTACTTAAACAGGTGCCTGCATTTTCGTATAGATACACGCAGAAGTCCATAGTCATAAGATCCATGTTGCAACTTCTTCTAGACACGCAAACGCTCGTACTCAAGCTCCTGTTGAGTATCTAGTCACCTTTCTCTGTCTACATCACTCAGTCAGTGTGTAGTAGCAGTAATAGTAGTAGTAAGGCTTGTTCCCCGGTAGTGAAAGCGGAGGTGTCGTCATATGTGTACGAAGACAGAAATAATAGCATTTCTATCTTAGTGACCGCTGAAGCATCAAAATCTTACGATGCTCTAGGGATAATATTAGCATTAAAAGCAGCAGCAGCAGCAACAAGAAGGCCAGTAACAGAAGAGGGCGATAGCAGCGGTAGGTGCACTAGCACGAACGATACGTGCGGCAGTAGATGTCATATTCGCCCCAAAATCGTCAGCACCACGCACGCAGAGAAATGCGTTGGATCGTGTTTTTGCTTAGGCTGTGAATTCCTCCGAAACACCTGGAAGGGGGGCACAGACGTATATACGAAGTGAGCTCAGAGTAATATTTATTACTGTCTGTAGACAGGCTGAGGTGTAAGTAACCCACTACCTTCACCAGGAGCACATATATATACATACACAAACATTCGTATGGGGTTTGTTCATATGTATATAGGAATATAGCATCTTTCTCTCCCTCGTCCTCTGTCCTTATATATACTTGACCACTATTTGTGTGAAGACTCGGTAAAAAGTGTCACGGAATGTGGAGGGCAGAGGCTGTAGACCCGCGTGCTACTACAGTGCTGCTTAGCGCATAAATACACATCTCTTTAGACGTGTCGAGGTGCACTTGATGCAAAGGTTTATTGCATAAATATGTCTGCGTATATACATAGCAGGATCGATATAGTAATATCGCGCTAGGAGCTCCCGTAGAGGGGAGGCAAATGCGGACGGACGGTCGCGCGGTAGTTCGACTCACCTAGTATTGTGTATGATGTGTAGGGACACTGGAGTGTATTGCAACACCAGTGTGACTAGGCATACTGGGGTGTGTCCATACATTAACACGTGGTCTATGCTTACTGGGGTGTATTCGTAGACAAATGTGTCTAGGCATACTGGGATCTGTTTACACCGCAGTAGGTCTATGCACGCCGGGGCGTATCAAAAACACACGTAGACGTATAGGTAAATTGGGCTGCATTTACAGAATTATATGTGTATGCGGAATGAGTTGTGTTGACACACACACATGGGATACTGGGATGTATTCATATAGTACTACGTGTATGCTCACTGGGGTATATCTACACACATACATGTCTAAGCATACAGGGGTGTGTTTCCACAGCAATATGTCTATGCGCACTGGGGTGTATCAATATGATATTGTTGCTGGCATACTGGGATGTATTGATGCAGTAATATATCTAGGCATACACTGGGGTGGGAAAAGGCACGATTACGTCTGAGTATTGCACGCATATATATATATATGTATATAGATACAGTTATGAACGAAGATGGATATAGTATTGCACTTAGAACTTACGCGGATGTGGTGGTGGTAGTAGTATTGTGTGAGAGTAGAGAATTAATGTTTTGAATGGTAAATATTATGTAGAGTATAGTATAGAGTATACGTAAGGTATGTATATTATTATTTGGACTTGAGTAATCTATTCAGTGTATTATACAGTTGTGTACACAGTCGGTTTGAAATTTACCATAGCTGGTTTTCCTACTCCCGCGCTACTGCTCCTGCTGTAACTACCACTCCTACAACTACTGTTAGTACTAGTGCTATAAGGACAATGATCAGATCACCCCGAAGTGTTCGTCTGCTGCGTAGTATTCGGACGTCGCAGAGTTGCTTGAAAACTTTTCCACTCAGCAACCACCGCGCACGCTGCTCTTGGTGATGTTGTTATACGCCACCTCTACACACCCGTTCCTTTGATACATATACCCTTATAAGACATGTGCAGACGGGGGGGGCGGTGTTGTGTACATATATATATAGATATATATATATACATATATGTAAACATAGATGTGTATATATATATAGATCAATAGCAGAGACTTTTGTACAGAGTTTGAATAATATTATAGAACTGATTGTGAGGCCTACTAGAGTTTTGATCATGACTTTGAAGGAAACACTAGAGTAGGTGTTTGTCTTATTCAAAGCTTTTCAACAACCATGTCGAAACTGCGTTTCCACGGCTTAATCAGACTAAAGTTTCGATCGTGACAGGACATAGAGAACGTTTAGCTTCTTTTTGTGCGCCCCTATTGATCGGCTACTGAGTTCTCGCTTGTTGATATGGTCCGTATGATCAGCTTCTTCAAATTCTTGCAAGTAATTGTTGCTCGAGTTAGAATTTTCTTCGTTTTCGTTCAGCATACATTTACCAGTGGGAATACGTACTTCTGATGTGACTTCTGTACTGTCGCTGTCTCTCTAAGTCTCTCTCTCCCACTTCTCACGTTGGTGTGCCGCCGTTCTAGACGTCATAGAGAAACCACCTATCAATCTGCTCGGCACCAAATATGCGTGTCTCTCATATCTTTGCAGTAAAAATATGCATGTCTGTTATATTTCTGATACAGTTGATCTTTAGCACTGAATGTGCTTATATATCTTCACACTAAACGTGGATATCTATGATGTCTTCAATACAATCAGACGTTTGCACTGAATGTGCTTGTCTATTATCTTCAAGTACCAAATGTGCATGAGCAGTGCCTCTTTACACTGCATGTGGCTGTGTACTATATCTCTAATATAACTGACGGCCAGCACTACATATGCCTGCTGTTGTATCTCAACACGAGATCTGCATGTGAAGTATCTTTTTGCAGTGAATACGGCTGTATGTCATATTATCTAAAATACAGTTGACGTCCAGCACTAAACATGCCTCGTATCACATCTCCACACTGGATGTGTGCATCTGGGGTATGCATCTCTACACTGAAGGTGCATGAGTACTATAATATCTGCAACCCAACTACAAGGCGGAGGTATAGAGAGGCACAGTAAGAGGGAGGTGCAGACGGACATCTTTAGCGTCTTGTTGGGAAGAAGAGCTACCATATAAGGAAGAGGACAGAGTAGCCCTTCACAACAATTGAATACACGCATGTGAAGGGTTTCTTGATCTGTAAATAGAAGAACGTTGACAGACATGTGCAACACAGACGTCTGCACAGACGCTTTATGCTGCACCAGAGAGGGGGATATACCTTCGAAGACCCGTCCACGGCTTTTTCACGTTGTTTCTTAATATGCCGTAACACCCTTCCCTCTTTGCGTTAGTCATCAACGTACCTTCTCTTCACCAGTACTCCTGGCGGTAGTGTATGAGTGAGAGATAATCTTCATATATATATATATACATACATACATGTATGTATATATTTCATACACATACCTTCGTATTGGCTGTATACCTATTATATGCTTTGTGATGTACAACATTAGTAGCATTCACTGTGCCCGCAGGCTGCATACTGGTAGATGCTGTTTCTCTATCACGTCTCTATGCTACAACATCAAGGTCCTCTAGTCTTCTACAATGGCGTAGATGCCATTTACAACAACTTTGAAATATTTTATCAGGGTTTTTTAGTCTTGTACAATGCCACAGATGCCCTCAACTACTTCTCTATAATATTTTATAGGTGCCTCCTAGTCTTCTACATTGTGATAGATGCAGTAATACGCGCACAACATACATATGCGGCGGCGTAGTGCCACTTGTCTGTTTTCTTAGGTAGAATGAATATCACTGCGTGTATGTGAATACACTGCCACTGCTGTTATGGGATATACTACTGAATACCTAAGCGACATAGCACAAAGGCGGTTTAGAGTCTGCCAGAAGACATAGCATTGCGATGCCTTAGGGTCTGTCAGTGTGTGTGTCTATGTGTAGAGATATATGTATATATATGTATATATATATATATTCGAATACAAGTTATGTGTATGTGAAGGTCTCACTCAGGAGAGAGCAGATAATGTAGTACCACCTATTCTATAAGGTGTTGTGAATAGAACACTACGCTACTACTCTTGACACTACAGTGATGATAAGTAAGCTTATTACAAAGGGTGGATACACTACTGCTTATGTCGAAGAAAATGCGAGTATAAAGCTATTTGTGCTGACATCGAGAAATTACAGTTTTTTCAGAAGACAAATTCATGATGTATTGTTTCGTACCCTACAAATGCGATCAGAGCACTGCTGCTGATTGTGGTGTTGACAGCACAAGGAATAGCGGTAGGTCGCGTTCGCTGCTTCTTCACAGCACTCCCCCGGAAGAAGCAAAAAAAGATGACGACGAGGCTGCTACCAGCACACGCGCAGAAGGGAGGCACTGACGTTTCAGACAGAGAGAGAAAGAGAGAGAGAGAGAGTGAGGACCAGTGAGAGAAATGCAAGTACGTTGTCTTACTAAGTGTGGACTGTATATCCAAGCAACACTATACAAGAAGCAAGCTGTAAGTTGTTTTCCTCTCTAGTAATGCAGCAACGATCACAAAAACTCCTTTGTGTGTTTTTCGTGTGTGTATGTGTGTGTGTGATCTTTTTACCAGAACTAGAACGCTGTCAGGAGCAGGCCCAGCAAGAGGAGGCGGGAGTGTGGAACCCGGATGCAGCACCAGGAGCCGTAACTGTGCGTGATATACAGTGGGCGTTGAACGACCCTGCAGCAGCGAAAGCGTTTGCTGCTGCAAATAAAGACAAGCGCGTACCTGCTTTGGTGGAATATGTGCGTGACGGGGGTTGTGTTAGGGTGTCGCTGTATATCGACCCAAAGCAGCAACAGGAGCTTCAACAGCAGCAGCAACCCGTGCTACACTTGAAACAACCCTTGAAAGTACTCTATGCCTCTGTATTACTCTCTGGTGTTCAGTGCGATGGCTTTAAACGTGAACAACCGCAGGATGGCTCAACTGGTGGACCTGCGAAAATTGTCGCAGAGCCTTTTGCAGGTAATTTTATCGCGATGTATTGCACCCGTTTCTTCTAGACAGACGCCCACACACAGATACTCATATTTATACATACGCATATCTGCATATATATATATATAGATGACCCTCCTATGCGTATATGTGTGTGCAATACATTGAACGCTCTTACTATGCAAACGCCCACCCACACACCCACACACGCCTATATCTATACAAACACATATATAGATATATGCTCGTATATGGGTATATGTGTATGCAGTATATTGCACGCGTTTGCTTACTATACAGACACACGCACACGAACACACACACACGAACACACACACACACACACACTACATGCATTAGAGATGGATGTTTGCACATGCACATCTATGTATGTGTACGAATATGTGTGTGTATGTGTATGTGTGCATTACACTACGTACACACATAGACAACATGCTCACAGCTGCCTGTAGACACAATCAAAACATTGGCAGATGGTTGCTGACTATATATATATATATATATGTGCTCGCATGCCCAGCGCTATCTGTAGAAGTGGTGAATATGCTGACATAGGAATGAGTACATCCCCATATATATATATATATATATATATATATATATATATATATATATATATATATGCACGCTATCATGCCTAGAGCGATTTGTGGAAGCGTCGAATACCCCAGCTTGTGGGTGTCGATGTTATATACATGCACGTATGTACGTATATATATATATATATATGGGGAGGGTTATGCAGCGTATATTGTGCGAGACATTACATACATATAGGCCCTAATCTCCAAATGTTCTGAAGATCTGTTAGAACCGCGTCGTTTGTGGGGGGCTCCTGAGGTATATCTCGACAGCTTCCCCAAATGTGCGCATGCCCCCACACGCACTCCGTAATGGGGCTGCACATAAACACAATCATGTTTGGCTTTCGGCCTTTCTAAATTTGTATGCTGCTGCTCACTATGGTTGATGAACGGAGAGCGTACCGTCTCTCGTCACACGCATGCGTCTTCGTTGTGTGCATTTGTAGGGTATTTTATATATCTGCTTTTTACTCAATATGACACGTCTGCTCAGATTGTATGCATAAACACCAGTTGTGCTGTGGAGAAGACTGTATACTTACTGTGCCCAGTTACACAGGCATGCACATACATATATATATACATGTGTATGTATGTGGAGTTTGTCTGTAAGAGAAGACTGTATACTTACTGTGCCCAGTTACACAGGCATGCACATACATATATATATACATGTGTATGTATGTGGAGTTTGTCTGTAATATTGATGTCGTTATGCAGTTGTTGCTGCGGTCGCTAAAAAAGAGATACCCAGCTCCTATCGTTCTGGTCGAATTATCTCCTTTTAAACGTTCACACAAGGGGTCAAGAGGTCCTGTTTGGAGGCATATCGTTATAATGATACATGCATCTACTTTTGTGCAGTTTCATAAGTCAACTTTCAGAGTGCTTGTTCCTTTTGAATTCTAGTTCACTTTGATGCCTGCATATAATAAGTGTTTCTGCTTCTTCAACATGCGCTGATTAGGGGTGCTTGCGAGCGTCCATCATGCTGTTGAAGCGAGAAAGTACTCCGCGCCACTGGGGTAGTCCCTTGTTGTGCAGCCATTGCTGCAGGAGGAGTGTGGGGGAGGTACCTGTGGCTGCAGGAGGATTGCGGGTCAGGCACTTGTGCAATTATTGCTGCAGGAGTAGTGTGGGGCAGTCAGGTGGTACTGCAGGAGGAGTTTGGGGTAATCATTTGTTGCGCAGCTACTGCTGCATGGGGAATCGCATTGTGTTTTACGTTGTTGTGTGCATGCGCGCAGAGGAAGCGCGTTTCTTTGTGGAGGCAAGACTTCTGAATAGAGAAGTGAATGTTCGGATAGAGGGAGCTGATGAGGTTGGCAATTTGTACGGATCTCTCTATCACCCCCGTGGAAACATAAGTATACTTCTCTTGCAAAATGGGTTGGCTCGAATTCAAACAGCAACTGTTGGATTGACAGAAGCGGGCGCACAGATGCGAGTCGCAATGCAGGAAGCCCAGCAGAAGCGCCTTCGTCGCTGGAAGGTAATGTTTCAGTAATGCCAAAAGATAAGGAGAATACAGAAGGAAGATACGTTGTTCTGCACTAGCAGTACTTTTCGGATGGAAAGGAGGCAAAGCCGTCGGGATACTTGATAGAGTGAACGGATGTGGAGAGAAAATGTCATGAATGAATGGTCATGCACACACGTACACACGAACACACGTACACACACATATAAGCAGAGCCATGGGGGGGACGTACATAGAGCGGACACCTGTTCTTGCACACGCACAGTATATTCGCGATGTATTTGTTATTACGTGTGTGTGCGCGTGTGTGTCCTTGTTGCCACTGATAACGTACGAGGTGGTCGTAGCGCTCTAGTACATCTCGACGCGGCTTCTCTGGGCATGTGTACACACACAGACACAGATGAGGGAGCACTGAAATACATTTGTGTACTGCAACACATTCGAGGTCTGGTGTTTTGGTATAATATCAAGCACATAAAAGGAACACCATCCCCGCCCTCCCCACGCCTCTTCCTCCCCTCTTGTCCTCGACATCATTGCGCTTCGTAGCACTTGTATATATCCTCTTTCTTACTGAACTTCCCCATGTCGCTGCCGGTGTCGCTGCTTCACGTATGTTTCAATGACTACTGCGCGAGTGTGTACACATAACTCCTGCATACACGAGATATCTATGACGGTTGTTGTGCTCATGAGCAATGATGATTATTATCAAGAAGACCACTCACGACCCAGCCCATATTTTGAAACAAAGTAATATCGATTACAGTGGTCTGGAGACAATTAGGAGAAGTGTAGATGTGCGAGCAGCTTTTTTCTCGCTGTCTTCGTCCTATGGTGTACTCTTGAAGGGGATTTTATAAATATAGTCTAGTAATACGAATTGTCACGATGTCCTCTCCAATACACATGTCAGCTGCGCGTCATAGTGGTAGTGGTAGTGATGGTTGTGGTGGTGATGGTAGTGGTGGTGGTAGTGGCAGTGGTGGTGATGAGCGTGGAGATGCTTTATAGTAGGGTTGTTTCTTCCCACCCTGCTGCCTTATTATTACACTTCTTTTGAAAGTACTCATAGTTATACTGTTTTCCAGCATGAGGAGAAGGCATTAACCTCCTCCTGTGGACTTCATTATCTCAAAGTGAGCTGGAGATGGTGGCTTGACTGTCACGTGTGTGTATGCGTGTGTGTGTGATATGCAGAACTGGCAGTCGTCAACAGCTAATGTAGCTTGCGAAGCAGTATACAGCCGTGGTAGCAGAGGTTATAAGCGGTGACCTTTTGCTCCTGCAGTTACCAGATGGGTCTGAACGGAGAGTGTATTTGTCAAGCGTTCGTTGCTTGAGAGGCACAGCAGCAGGAGGCGGGGGTGGCGGTGGTGGCGCTGGGGCACCTGTAGGCGGCCGTGGCTCTACTACATTGAAGGACGAAGATAGTATGGCTTTCCAGGCGAAAGAGTTTGTTCGCAAGAAGTTAATAGGCAAGAAAGTGCGGGTACGTTCATAGTCGTTCTCGCCAAAAACGAGACCACCATCGTGCATGCGAAAAGAAGAACGATATGCAGCAAAAGCAACAACAGCAACAGTGACGTGCTGTCCTGCTGGTCGTGGTGGCAGTGGTGATACTGATGGCAGCCGTGGCGGTGTGCCCCACTGCGTGTGGAAGGCAGCGTGTTTCTGTCTTTCGTTCAGTCGTTATTAGCCTAGGGGTAAGGCGCAGTGCTCCTCGTGCGGTAATCAGACGTGTATATATGCATCTATACGTTTATATCCTCTTTCCTTTACAGTCAATAGACATCTGCAGCAGATGTTTTCTCGCAGGTTTACATACTTATTAGTGCATATATACACATATACTTATACATCTGTGTATATATATATGTGTACATGTTGTGTATGTGTGTGTGATTAGGAGAATTATGTGTGAAATTTGGTATGTGTGTGTGTGTGTGTGAGAGAGAGAGAGAAGAAATGATAGGCGATAATCCACACTCACAGTCATGCCGGAGGCGGCTCGTGTGTATTTCTCGCTGCACCTTCCCCGTGATGAACACAGCGTCTTTTTTGCAGGAGAGTCGTGTTATTTCTTCGGTACATGCCTTTTGCTTCTACTTAGATTGTCTCTATATGTTGTTTTTGACTCATACTTCATTTTTTCCTACTCGTCTAATGGTGTAAACAGCTCGCTTGTGAGGGTACGTGTAAGTTTCGGGTCATGTAGACGTATATTTCTTTTTTTATTGTCGTACTGTAGAATGTGTCACCTCAGGACGTTTTTTTTCACTGTCAGAGGAAGGCCTTACTTCTGTCCTACTGAAAGCACATCCAGGTGCTTACGACGATCGTTCACGCTCCCTCATGCTTCTCTGCATATATATATATACATATGCGTACAGTCTACATGTTTGTATATATTTATCCATCTATGTATTGTGTTAATTATATATGAACATACATATATATATATATATATGTCTGCATTGACATATACTGTGGTAACCAGATGAATATATATACATATATTTATGTATATGTTCCTGTACACATATACGCATATGTATATATATGTATATTATAAAGTATATGTAGTAGACAGATCACAACAGTGTTTTGCACACGGTCTTTCGTGTGTTGCTGTGTCCTCCGGAGAGGAGACGACCGTATTTTTTTCTCTTTTTTGCCTGGACGTCTTTCATCGTCGTTATCACAGGAGGCGTGTATATCATGGCACTGTATGATTGGTTGCAACATTGCTTTCAGGTGTGTGTTGATTATTTACGAGAAATTACTGTTCCTGCGCCCGCTGCTGCGGTTCCAGGGGAGGGGCCCGCAGCAGCAACAAACGCAATTCGTCAGTGTGTACCTACCAGGGGGTGGTGGCGGTGGCACGAAGGAACATAGCGCTACTACTAACGGCAGTGGCCCTGCAGTAGTAGCCACACCCGACACGCCCGACGGGCAGAATATTGCTGCTCTCCTGGTGCAGCAAGGCTTGGCGAAGACTGTACAGCATAGAGGAGACGACGAGCGTGCCAGGGTGAGGCCACTCTTACTACTACTAAGAACCTTTTCAGATCTATTATTCAGACGCAGCATATATACACACTACCCCCACCATTAACACCACCGGCTTTACACACTACCCGCACCACCACCGGCGGTACACACTACCCCCAGCACCACCTGCTGTACACACTACGACCACCACCGGCTATACTCAATGCCCCCCACCATTATCACCCGCTGTACACACTACTACTTCCACCACCCCCGGCTATACACACTACCACCACCACTGCCACCGATCGGTAGCAGTGTCTACCCCTTCAACCAAGACATACATACGTATACATACATACATGCAAACGTGGGCGCAGCGGAAACGACAGACAGACCTCCGGTGCGCTACCGTTAGACATTGAGTAAAGACTCACTTCATCCGCGCGAGGGCGCATACAGGTAAAACCTTATTGATATCCATAGTACATGTATACATGTACGTAAGCACAAGGCAGAATCCTGATACTGCAGTAGACAACACAAACAGTGCAGTAGACATGCTACAACGGGGTGTGTGTATCAATGCAGAGGTGCCTTCTTTCAATGGACATTTGCTGAGTACAAATACGTATGTGTCACAGAAAATACATGTAAGTACGTCTTTTTTTCTCTTTTGCCTGGTGGGTGGTGATTATGATTGGTGTGCAAGCCATGTGGGGCATGTGCAAACTCGCGCTGGGAAAAGTCGCTGCTTTCTTTCACGACAGCTCTCCCCACATAGTAGAGACATAGGCACCCTAACGACGAAACGCACAACCAAACAGTGGGCACCCGCTTTCACTGGGGACACTGATTAACGTATTAGTATAATACTGTCTCTTCACATATATAAATATATATACATACATGTATACATATATGTATATATGGCTATAAAAGAGGTCGCATTGACGCCCGAAATCAGCACAGAGCAGTGGACGCTCACTACGGTGCAAGCACGTATACACATTCAGCACCCATCCTGCACCCACGCATAGTCACACCTCCTTACACGGCGACCAAGGAAACGTACAAATATAATTGAGCCATGTCTACTCAGTTCTCGTATACACACACCCATTCTTCAGTCACCCATGATATACGCACGCACGCAAATACCCATATTTACACACACACGCAAATACACAAGTTTACAAACACACGACCACATACACAGAGGCATTCTGAGACACGTAGACAAATACGAGTGCACACGCACACACACACACACACACACACCGACACACAAATACACACACAAGCATACACACACACACACACATTCACACAAATACACGTTGACGCACCTGCACACAAATGAACACACACACGCACACACAAACAGATTAGTACACACACACACACACACACACATATACACAAAACTAGACACGCACACACACTTACACACATACGGACTCATACACAAAGAGGCACACATACATACACACACACACACACGAACACACACTAGCACACACAGAGGCGCACACACACAGGCACAAGCATACACAAATACACACGCGTCCACACACCCACACGCGCACACACAGAGGCTCACGTGTACTACAGCGTGCCTGTTTTCATAGGCATTTACGGACGGGTGGCACGAAAGGGAATTGACGCGCATCTCCGGCGCGTGTGTACAGGCGCCCGCGTGACTGTCTTTGCATTCACATATAAAAAGTGCTTTGTGTCTTCTGTGCGTTTTAGGGACAGAAAGACACTAGGCTCTCAAACACACCCTCTGGCCAGTGATGAGGCTGAGTGAAAGTTATATTAGTTGCACTATCAATTCATTGCTGACCTCTACACGGATACATAGCAAGTGTGGGTGGAGGGCTACATTTATATATATATATATATATATATGAAGAGCGCTTTCATCATAGTAGGTAGAATTTACATGTAACTACTCTTGTGCAGTAGACCCTGGTCGTATTTTACCGACAAAAAAGCTATCTCGTATCTGCAAAAAGCAAGTTGTCCTGCTCTTAGATTATGAGTCATGGTAAGGCGCATATGCGACTGTGCTCTTACATTGCTGCTATACGGCTAATCGTAGCAACTGAACGAATATTACAGAGAGGCCGTCGGCCTCCTGGGAGTATATATATAGCACCAAGTAGATGTACTTTTGTATGCACCATCTTTCTCAATATAATATATAAATATATTGCCACGTACATATATATGTATGTATGCATGAGAAGGGAGTCTTCTTGTGTTCTGTAGGACTACGAGACGTACGTGGAGCTGGAGAAGTCAGCACAGCAGCGAAGAGTTGGCTTGCATGCGCCACAGCAGCAGTGGCTAACCTTTCGGATTGTAGACCTCACTGGACCAGCAAACGTTCAGCGAGCGCATGCGCACTTTCAACAACTCGAACGCGTGCCTCGTTTGGATTGTATTGTTGATTATGTATTCAACGCTTCTCGATACAAGTTGCGCGTCCCGTCGGTAAGCATAAGCTGCAGTATATATATATATATATATATATATGTGCACATACACGTCTGCTTTGGTCTTGGGTTGTATTGTTGGTTATGTATCCCACGCTTTTGGATACAAGTTGCGCATTCCCTCGGTTAGCATAAGCCGCTGTATGTATATATATGTATATACATACGTCTGCCTTTGTTTAGATAGTATTATTGGTAATGTCTCTCAACACTTTTCGAGACAAGTTGCACCTTCCGTCAGTTAGCCTAAGCCACTGGTACATGCATATATAATATATATATATATATATGTATCTATAAGTCGGTCTTCGTCTGGAGTGTGTGTGTGTGTATATTGCACGGCACTACGTAGGATGGTGACATTACACTTCAGTATGTGTGTTTGTACGTGGTTGAGTGGGTCTGGGTGTGAATCTGCGTGTGTTCGTGTGTGTTTGCGTATATGTGTATCTGCGTCTGTTCGTATGTGTTTGCCTGTATGTGTGTCTGCGTATGTGTATGTTAGTGCGTGTGCGTATTAGGGAGGACAGCGGATGCTGTTTGTATGTATGTATGCATGTCTGTATGCATGTCTGTATGTATGTTTGTATGTATGTATCTATGCGTGTGTATGTGTGTGTGTGTGTTAGTATGTGTGCGTAGAAGGAAGGTCAGCGGGTGCTCTTAGCAGGCCCGACAGTGTGTGTCGGGTGTCCGTACGCTGCGAACTGCTCTCCACCCTGTACAACCATTCCCCTGTCTGTCCTAGTCTCTCTCTTTCTGAACCAGCTAGCTGTGCTTCCACATCTGTTTTTCTTTCTTTTCCTCTTTTCTTCACTCAAGTAATCTTCTGACTGCGGTAGATACATTTCATATGTTTGTATACGCAGATGTTTTACTCATATACCAATACTTCATGCAGACATATATTATACGGTTGTATGCACTGGTGTATTATCATAGACATGTACGTTTGTACGGGGTTTTTCATATATGCAGCTTTACGTGCTCTGATGCCCTTACCATTCTTGTTTTGGGTCGCGTACGTGTACTCCGTTGGTGGAAGGAGGACGATATTTGTTCGAGAGCCTGCCTTCACCATATGGTCAGCAGAGAGCTGCTAATGGGCGTAATATGCATACACGTATATGAGAAAGGGGAGGATGAGGATTTTCGTTCGAGAGCCTGCTCCACACTAGCACAGAACTGCGAGAGGGTGTAATATGCGTATATGTCTGTATGTACGTAGGTATATATGTGTGGACGTGCCTTTGTGTGTGTGTTTGTGTGGGGTATGGTCGTTGCAGCAAAACTTGTGGATATCATTTGCATTGTCGGGGGTGCGTAGCCCTCAGGCGAGTGCTCGCGGATGGATGGCGGGGGGAGGCGTTTCATCATCAGCAGGAGGGAGCAGTAGTAATAGCAATGGAGTAGCTCCAGCAGGAAGCACTACCAGTAGAGGAGGAGCAGGTGGAGTGAGTAACGTAAGAGGAGGAGGACGAGAAGCAGAGCCATTCGGCGATGAAGCATTAGCATATGCTCGCAGTAGGCTGCTACAGAGAGAAGTACGTGTAAAAGTAGAGGCAATAGACAAGGGCGGTAACTTTCTAGGAACATTGTGGGCAACCGGTGGCCCGAGTATTTCTGCAGCATTAGGAACAGAGGAGGAGGAGAAGGGAGCGCAGCCAGCAAGCAGCAGGTTGGTCAGCTCCAGCAGCAACAGCCGCAACAGCATTCACAGGGTAATAACTTTGCTGCCGAACTGCTCGAGCTTGGTCTGGCACACACTGTCGATTTCTCTCTAGCACGCACCCCGTTTAAGGACCTACTCATACAAGCCGAACGAAAAGCACAGGGGGCGAAACTCAAGCTCTGGTCACTACAGCAGCCTGCAGTGGACGCTGATGGCATCCCACAAGGTGAAGGGGGAGCTGCTGCGAAAGATATTGAGGTTGACGAAAGTTTGCCTGAGGTTATCATCTCTCACACTGAAAACGTCGAGCTCTTCTATATTCAGGTAGGGCTGAAGAAGTGTCTGTGTCTGACAGACGTATATTTACTGCACAGACAGCGTGTCACGGTTTTTTCGATGGAGTAGTACCGGGGAGCTGGTGGCTTCACACCTACCCGTCCAGTGTCTGTGCCCATCCGTCAGTGGCAACAATTATGTGACACAGAGTCGTACAATTTGATATATGTCTACATATACATATATATACGCCATGGACGACCCTCTGCTTTGAGGCGAAAGAAGAGCACTTCATCATCGAAGTCAGTGGTGTCCACGTACAATTACTGTATGAGAGAAAACGTAAATATGTATACAAGGAAGCTGTACTTGATGGTGTCGTCATATATTCGTTGCCACAGACGGATGGGGGCACACACACTGGACGGGAAGGTGTGAGAAGAACACCCTCAGCAGGAGGGGCGGGGAGCTATTTGCTTGCGTGTGGGCTGTCGACCGGAGCGGGGATAATTAGCAAGATGACAGTCACACGTGATGCTGGATATATAATGACTAATAACACTACTAACTGCTTCCCCTCATAATCAACCTTTATAGAGCCAGAGCAGAGGGCCGTCCACGGCGTACATATATACATTCATATACATATATATATACGTAGATATGTATACATATGTACAACTCTGAGTTTTATGTGCTTCATGTATATATATGAATATGTGTGTATATATTTGTGTCATTTCATTCTGCGTGATGAAGGGGAAGTCAACAAGTGCAAGCACACAGACACAGACACAGACACACGCACACACACACACACACACACACCGCGAACCTTTCTAGTAGCAGCAGAAGAAACGTCTGTGTGCCCCATAGAACGTATACACACGCTTTCAAAGACATATATACGGATCTCGTGTTGTTACCTATGCGTAGGTGTGTGTGACTCTTGGTAGAGGAAGCGTCGCGTATGCACAGCCTCTGCATCTCACGGGGGGCATGACAGGAACGCAGAAGAGCCATTGCTGGGCATCGCATTCGCTCGTCGGGTGCTTCGACCCCCGTTTCTTTGATTTCATGCCTTGTGTACACAGAAAAAATACATCTACGTAGCTCAGTATATCTCTGTCTCCAGTGCACCTATATATATATATACGTATATAGATCGGTGGCAACCATGTACTTACAACCTCGTGTCAGTACGTAGAGCTCATCAGGAGAATTGTTGACGTGCACGTACTGCGTGATACGACGAAGGAAATTCTTCACGTGTGTCCGCGTGTATGTGCATGCGCTTATGTATGTATGTCCTGCGTGCCCTTTTCGCCCCGCGTTGCGTGTGCTGCGCTCCCGACAGCGTGGGTGTATATACGTGTGTATGTATAAGTGGGTGTGAGTGTGTATATGTGTGTACGTTTGCGCATGCACACGTTTGTGACTGGCACAGGAGGCGCATAATAAAAATTTGGAGAGAGTAAATCAGGCGCTGGCACAATACGGAGAGAGAGAAATGGACAATGCAGGAGGCCAAGAGACCGCCATCACTGCGGATGACGTCTACACCCCGGGAGGACCCCCTCGTCGCGGGGAGCTAGTGCTTGCAAAATTTACAAGTGATGGAACCGTAAGTGATGGGTGAAATGGTTCATGCTACAGGAGCGCTTTCTCGCACCCCATGTACGCGCATGGGGCGCATGCAGACAAGTGGTCAATTCTGTATCTTACAACGAGCCATTTTGTTCTTCTCTCTCTGTGTATCGAAGAGAGAGGCACACACATCTGTCCCCGCATGTCACTCTCGATAGACAAGAGGCTCTTCGTCTTACATTAGTCGCACACATAGAAAGTGGCTCTGCCTCAGTAACAAGACAGCAGTGTATGCTCTCTCTCGCACTATATGCATGATAAACGAACAGGCCATTATTCTAATGATAATAAACAAACAGGCCATCATTACTTATCAGCCTTGTGAAAAGATTGATTCACCCGTTAATATGCTCCGGCACATCGCCGTAAACAAACCAAGTGCTTCTCTTTTGTATTTGGTCTACAGCGTGGAGACGGGAAAGGATGGCAGTAGTCAGTGAAAATAGAAAAGATGAGAAGATGCTGCGTTCAGCTTCACTTGCAGGCTCTAGGGGATATAAAATGAACAGAAGAGATACTACGTTCATCTCTATGCGCAGAGTATCTACGGGATACCATAAATGAGGAAATATACCACCTCCACCTCTACGTGCAGGACTTAGCGTATGTTTACAGTACCAAACATCTTTTCTTGTGCATTACGTAGCGTAGTTTGGAACTACGACTCATGTACACGGGAGCATCCTACAACGTGGAGCGAGAAAAGCAGTAGCCAACCCTTTATATAGTACTAGTAGGAGTGATAGTAGCCTACTACTATAACTATAACTCTCATCAAATGTATACCTACAGCCTATGACAGCGTACAGCAAATAGAGAGGCTGCTGGTGAAGCGTATAGCGCTATTACGTGTGAACGTACGTTATAGTGCACATCATAGAGAAACAGCATGGAAAAAAGCCACATATACATATATATATATAAATGTATGTATATATATATATTCTGCAAGTCCTTTAAAGCTTAGAACAAGTAGAAAGTCAGTCTGGAGCGTCTGGTGCTATGAGGTGCGAAGGCACGTTATAGTGCAAACTATACGATAACACCATTGAACGAGCCCTATATATATATATATATATATTACAATTCCGATCAAGCGTATAGAACATACACAGTCAGTATGGAACGTGCAGTGCTATTACGTGTGGAAGTACGTTATGGTGCACATCATACAGAACCGGAATGGAACGCGGCCTACATATATATGTAGATGTATATATATATTTATATATATATTACAGTTCCTATCAGGCGTATATACAACTCCTATCAAGCACATACACAACTCCCTTCAAGCGTATATATAAATTCCCAGCAAGCGTATATACAACTCCTATTGAGCACCCATACAACTCCCATCTAGCGTATATACAATTACCATCAAGCGTATAATGCAATTCCTAATTGAGCGCATATATACAACTCCCATCAAGCGTATATACAATTCTTATTGAGCGCATATGTAACTGATGTCAAGCGTTTTAACATATTTAGAGTCAGCCTAGAGGATACAGTTCTACTACGAGCGAAGAATGTTATCATACTGCATACTTTATGTACACAACACCATAGAAGGAGTTTTATATCTTTGAACGTAAACCTGCTGTGTTTGGTTGCAGGGGGCACAGTTATTAAGACATTTAGTAGCCCTGCATATATAAGGCCACGTCTGCAAATACTGGTACAGTAAAACCTGTGTATGTAACTACAGACATGCTTTGGATGATATGCAGCCCCTTCTGAAGTTAGGGGCGATGTTTTCTCCACACACAAACGAATGCTGCAACTAGTTGTCAAATTATGTCAGTGTTTCTGTGATTTACTCGCAGAAGGCTCTTACCACTAAAAACCTGCTATTTCGTAACGCCACCGCCAATACACTTATATATGTATACATATATGTGAGGTTATGTACAATATATATATGTGTACGTTTATGTATATATATAGGTATAGTGATGTATTTACACTTTTGTGTAGTACACGTCTCTACGTGCACAAACATATCCCCACACACACAAGCACATACATGTACACAGCTTCCCTGTGAACATATATATATATATACAGCGTAGTGTTGAACGTATCCACACGTACTCCTTGAGAAGAGGTGTGCAGTAAACTTGATCGTGAATATTTACACACTTTTTTTCGTTTGTGTATATATTTTACTGTGGCGCTACTGTGACTGCAGTGGTATCGAGCTCGCGTAGAGGGAACCGAAGGAGGCGCCAACAGCAGCGGGGGGAAGAACGACGTTTCGTGTCATGTACATCGACTTCGGCAACTCGGAGGTCCTTTCGCTTAGTCACCTAAGGAGGTGTCCACCTGCATTGAAAGAGATACCTCCCCAGGCAAAGCCGTGCTGTTTATCGGGTGAGTGCACACAGCAAAACGATGCCTACTTCACAGGGGTCCTACACGTGTGTGATGGTGGCTTCTGACGAGCCTGAGCGCGGTAGGCACACGTATATGTATGGTACAGCGCGCGGGGACGTCTGTATATGACTGTACGATCATGTAAGGGGGGAGGGATTGTAAGTTTGTATCATCATACCTTAGGGGGGGTGAAGGGGGTGCCCTGTTTTATACGGGAAGGGCTACTTCATTATATGTGGAGTGTGGGTCACTCTAACGGAGAGGTCGCATTGGTCTTTCAGGGTGCTGAGCTGAACTCTTACCCGTGTGATAACACTAAAGTGTCTGCATGCATGTGTCTGCATGCAGACATCGCATACACGTGCGTTGTTATATGTTGCGTTCCGCGACACACACACACACACACAGAGGGAGAGACTTACAGTTTGTGCAGCAGGGGCAGCACTGAGGCTCGAAGCACGTCATGAATATTATACTTTTTGGAGCACACGCCTATAGCTGGTGGTCCGTCTAGTGCGTATATGAACACTTGTATGGCAAGTGGCATAGTCAGGCTTCGGTTATCGTAGCGACGGGAAGAGCAAACGCATGTAGCTGCATACGTACGTACACTTGTACATAGGGCATGAGACAGCTTACATGAAGAGAACGTCGCCCCCTTCCACCACATACATGACAAGTGACTGCGAGTACTACGTGACCGTGCACTTGTCGTTTGGGGGAGCGGGGGACGTACACGCCACCCACGCAGTTGAAGGGAAGAAGGTGTTTTGCTTCATAATGAGACTGCTTACTACGTACAAATAAAATACTTCTCTATTTGTGGTGATGTTCGGCTTGGGGGTGCAGTGCCCACACACACACAGAGACATCAGTTTAATTTTCATTTGTGAGTGTGGATCAATGCTGAGAGAAGTTGTCTATAACATGTGCCGCCTCTGCGAAAATACCCCTGCTTAGCGTTTGGGAGTATATGTATGGATTCTACGTCACATCACGAGATCTGGTGGACAGCAGAGGAGCGTTCTCAGTTATGAATCAGAGTTCGCGTATCTTGATACACATTACACACGGAGTTTGGGGGTACAAATGAAAAATATTACATATATAATCCACTGTTAATTCTGATTGATGATTGTACATAATGACAGCAAGAAAAGAAATGCGCGAAAGTGCTGATGTATCTATAATATGTGGGAGACAGGCTTCTACTTTGTGTACGTCTAGAAGCAGTAGCTACTTCATACGTACGCCCATATGGAACTTAGTTGTTTCGACGTAGATCTACGCGCCGCCTTCTTACCAGCAAACCCACACACACTAGTATTTTTATCGGCGTGTATTCGCCCTTGCTTTCTCGTATGAGACACCCACGAAGAAGAGTTCACGCTTTTCAGATCTGTGTCTTGGTGCGGCCTCTTCTATTATTTGTACGTACAAGTACATATCCTGTTTACATGTGTTCTCTCTGCAATATTGCATGCAGTGTTCCTCGGCTGCCTGTCTCAGAAGGGGTCTCCAACTCAACACTGGAGTCTCTCTGCTTAGGTGTATGTTAGATAGATATGCCGCTTTTCCAAAGTATCGTTCTATGTATGAATGTGGTTATGCGCTGGTACGAGCAGGACTGTTACCCCCGCCGGAGATGGACGTTGAGGCAGCTTCTTTTTTTGAGAGTTTGACGCACGAGTTGGTGTTTTGTTGCACCGTCGAGAAAATTGACACGCAGAGGCGCCGGCATGTAATTCTTACCCCGCAGGAAACGTCTGGCTCCGCAAGTACGTCGTGCTGCCCTTTTAAATACTTCCTCGATAGAAGAACTCACCAAACGACGTGTGTACTAGTGGTTACTGCTACGCAGTGAAAAAGAGTATTCGCTATTATCGCATGTAATATAGCGACCCCTGTCACGCGCAGTATACAGAGTGTTAGGAGAATACTGTGCTTAGGAGCTAGTGATACACAGCATACACAGATATACATACAATATATGGAGATATTCTTGTAATAATGATTGGTGTCACGCAGTACAAATATCATTTGGGGGGGAACACTACGTTTAATAGTAGTGACAGAATTCACGCCATGCAAATACTAGGAATAAATGTGCGTGCGCGAGGGTGTCCCCGTCACACACAGTGTTTCAGGCGTCATACGTAGTACTGACCGGCTTCACCCAGTATGTATACTCTCTTCAGCAGCTATTGAGGTGTGAGTGACTTGCGTTACCCGTGATTGAGAACAGTAGATAGACACGGTGTCATAGTTACTGCTATTATGCAGTATAATCACTGCTCATTATATAGCACACGCAATACAATAGCAGGCAACGTGTGTTGAAGGGACCTGGTGTCAGGACCTGTAGTGCGAGGTGGTAGTATGTGTACACTTGATATTCATTTCCCCGCGCCTTCTTTTTTTTCTTCGTGTCAGCTTTCCTCTAATTCTCTGAGCCTGAAATCACAGTATAGAGACAACGGCGGAGAGTGAGGGCCCTAGCCTCTGTTCAGCTTCCGCAGTTGAGATTCCGTGTGGGGCGACTGTTTTTGTTCTACGTTGTCTCATTCTCTTGATATCAGTATGAAACTCAACTTCCGCGCGAAAATTTTGCAGTTGTGTCGATAGCTAGCTACTCAGTCGAGAAATAGCGGGCGGGCCACGAAGTAGAGGCTATATAAACATGATCATTTTTGCTGAGTGCTGATTGCAGCAGTCATGTTTTTCTCGAAGCAATACAGTGGAAACAGCAATTACAAAAACTTGCATATATCTATTCTCGCTTCAACCCCTTTAGTATGCACAGGACCGACGCGCACTTTTCTCCCTGTCAGACGTACGCAACCTAATATATCAGGTGGTTGATATCGTGCGTTTTTTTTTAAACTCTACTGTATGTGTGTTTTTGTGTGAGGATGTCTGTATGCGTTTCTGTGTGCCCTTGGGTCTGCTAGTAATTGCCTTCACGTTAACCTTTAGGATTAATGATAGTGAGAATCCAGCACAGAGGTGAGCGCGTGCTGAAGCTTAAATTGTGATTTAAGTGTGACCTGTTTTCTCCCGCCTAGCAAGGTGTGGAGTCAGCCGCTCGAGCACACATCTCGAGGAAAGGATTGTGCTGGACCTAGTGTCTCTCCGATAGAAACACCATTAGCAGCAGCAGCAGTAGCCCATCGAGAGGCAGTTTTCGAGTAAACATTGTGAGGCGGTGGTGGTCGACGTAGTGTGGGAAGCGTCTTTGTATCCCCGTCGCAATGTCGTCTCTTTGCTCCTGCATGCACGATTGATGAATACTGATATCGGGCAAGCGGTCAAACAAGAGGGGCCTAGAGAAATGTTTACCAGAAGCAGATTTTGAAGAAAAGCTGTTCAACTCTAGCTGTGCTTCTCTGTGCACACTTACAGAGGAAGTCGCCATTTGCCTAAAGGGCAACATTATATGCTGTGAATATGACGTTTGTGTACGTACAATTGCATCAAGAAATATATTCATCTAGATGTACATAGATGACGTTTGTGTACGAACAATTGCATCAAGAAATATACTCATCTAGATGTACATAGGCAGTCGTCAGAAATTTTCTTACGATCCTCCTCTGGTGTATAGTGGCATACAACCGCCCGCACCTTAAAACGTATATTCACATAGATGTATGCAGGCAGTCGTCAGAGATTCTCTCCCCTGCTGTAGATACGTAATGGTGTATAACGCCCGACTCATCTGCAGGTTGTCACTGCAAGTGACAACAACTCTCCGGGAAGAGCGGGGAGATCGGGCGATACCATGGGCTGCTGGGCTGGGCGGGCGCTATATCAAGTTTTTCCTTTTTCCCGCCAAGTATACCTGTATATGCGTATAGGGTATTCGTGCATACGTACAGCATTCGTAGTATCTAGAATTCCTTTAAAGCTATGCATGAGCCCTGCCGAATCTGCGAGAGTAGTCGGGAAGGTTATAGCGACTCTACCAGTAGGGAAGATGTCGGCGTATCAGTGTTGCACGACTGCTACGTCTACGTTTGACGATGATTAAGTGCGTCCATTGTCAGGTAGGAACGCAGTGAGGGTTACTGGGGATGCTGGAATGTGTTTGGTTTACATAATACCAAAGCGTCCAAAAGCTCCTCACGAGCGTGTGTGTGTTTTCATATGCAGTATAGGCGTTTTCCCGGTGCGCTTTGGTTTTGTCTGCGCAGATGCACGTTCTGGTGCAAAAGTGTGTAGGGCCGTAAGGCACTTGTACATTTCCAGTATTCCCATCCTTTGTTTTGTTTCAGGCTGTCAAGAACTTAAGCTCGTTCGCTGTAGCGTGTCTCTTGTCACCTATGGCACGTACACGACATCCCAGCGAAGATAATATGTTGTACGCGCAGACATTGAATGTGGGACTGTGGAACTGCTTGCCACACACATGTGAAGGCCGGCGGCCAATTTGTTCTACTAGTTTCGCCTTAGTACCCTTGTATTGCTCTTGCATCTTACACTGGTTCGATCTACGTATTCTTGTGGGTGTTTGCAGAAGCAGGAGTGACCATCAATGAGAAAATGGTGCGACAAGGCCTTGCGCGCTTAGATAAAAAGTCCAAAACAAGGATTTTCCACCGGTTGCAATTGGAAGAGCAGGCTGCTAGGAAAGCACATATCAATGTTTGGCGCTATGGCGACTGCGGCGCCGATGATGAAGAAGATAATTATACGTCGCTCAAGGGCAAGCCGTAAGTTATGTTGTCTCGTACTTTTCTTGTGGTGGCATCTCAAGGAGCCAGATATGACTCCTCCTAGGTCGTGTTTCTGTATCTCCGTGTGTATACGCACCCACACCAGGTGCAGATTCGTAGTGACGGAAGACTGCATTTCCGTCCCTCAATGATGCTATCATCGCAATCAACTTGTCAGTCTCGTACGGCGACTGCTGGGATGCACAGTCTAGCGGGCGGCGCTGTACTACACATTGAGCTCTCTGTCCATCACATACGTTTGTATCCAAGCGTATGCTTATCCGTACATGCATTCGCAACACCTGCTCGATCCTGTGGAGACGGCGTGCTTTTACATTTGCCCAACAACGAGGTGCTGGGTGCTGAACAGGTGATACTAGAGTTATGTCGTGCTGTAATTCTGGAGTCCAGGAGCGTTTACTTTCTCACGCAAGAGCTTTTTGTAAAATCACGAAAGATGCGTGCATGCACACATACGATTGGGAAGAATGCAATGCTCCGCCGAGTTGCCACGCAGTGAAAAATATGACGTGCACCATTTTTCGAATTTAGTCTGTGGCGATTGTACCTCGATCTAAGTATGTGTTAGAATATCAGTTTGCTAGTCGCAGGTGATATCACGGATGCGCTGCGGCCACTGCGGCGATATACGCAGTGTATGCGAACATAACGAGAGGAGGCGGTTACGTGTACCTCACCAGATACCCTACTTCGTAAGACGGGCAGACTCTCTTGTGGCGGAGCGCGCTCAGGCAGTACTTCTATTGAAATGCCATGTATGTGCTCGTACAGCCGACTGACGCGCAGATCCTAGATCGCAGCAAGCGTTCTCGTGGTGAATGGAATTACTACTGAAAGACTATCATGCTCGAAAGATGATCGCGCTTTCAAAGCGACGGTCCACAAGAGTCGAAACTAAGACTAATCAAAGGAACAGTCGTACGATACAATAGACGGAGAAAACGGGACGGAGCTGCGTGGCGGGGCTGGGCGTGCGCTCGTTCGCTGCAGAGTGACGTCGTCACGTTCATAACCCAGTGTTCGCGAATGTGGATTGGCGGCATTCAATTACTATTGTTGTTCTTCCGTACGCATCTCTTCAGTGAGAAGTCAGCCATGCTCAAATGCACACTACAGGTGGGTGTGGCAGCTCAGACGCAAATTTGCGCTAAGCTGATATGAGTGGCGCCACTGAGTGAAATGTCCATCGAAGGGTCTCTCGTGTGGCGGATGCGATCTGACGCAGTTCCACTAAGGGCGAGGGTAGACCGAAATTGCACAGCAGGAACTACCAGCATCGTTAAAGTTTTGCGATTGACACTGCAACCAAGTTTCTGGTCTCAAGAACATACGGGTTTGAGTGGCATCTGACGTTCAGGTGAAATATTAGTTGCACGGTGCTATGGGCGCTGTGAATCCGTTATACGCAGTGTGTATTGTACGTTTCCTTCGTAGGCAGCTTCTTTTAGCTAATATTACGTGGTTAGATAAAAAAAAGGCTGTTTCTCAGCGCCACATGAAGTACACCGGGCTATCCTGGAATCCCAGAATCCTAGGACGCACCTAGTGTGTGGCTACCTTGCGAATCGACTCGCTTTTGGTAGTGTGTGCGTGGGAGGCGCAAAGATGAAGGAGAGGTGAAGGTGACACACGGAGTACGCTTCACCTTTCGTGATTTGCAGCGGCTCACTTGCGGGCCCAACTGTCTTGCGAATGCTCATGTCGTAACGCGTGACTGGCGCCCAAACAAGACATCACAGGATCTCGGAAGGCAGACCGGTGTTTGCTTGAGGCGGCCGCGGAGCTACTGAGGAGACTTCGGGGCAACAAGCTAAGACATACACGATATTTTTACAAATCCAGTGTTTCCTACATTCCCGACAGACACCACGCAAATATTAATATGGGCATTACGCGCCATTGTGCAGCTCGGTCTTAGGAGATCGGGCGCCGCCTTTAGAGATGCGTTCCCAGTTGGAAGGTTTCGGGCAGAGTGCAGGGACACACCTAAATTGCACGCAGTACCACAGTGTGTAACACAGGGCTATTGTATCTGAAAAGCTCCTGAATTGTGCTTGCCGCCGTCGATGCGTATCGAGCCTTGCGTTGAGATCAACGGGCTTGTTCTGGCTTGAGGTTCATGCGGTGCCATCGGCATGCAAGACTTACGTGATGCTTCAGCTGCGGCGGACGCCTAAGCCACAAGAACCAGTCATAGAAGGGGTCAGAAGAGCTGCATCTGTCGTCAGAGCAGCTTTGATGGTGTAGTTAAGGCGTCACTAGAACGAGGCGCTTTTCCCGGAAGGATGCGCTGATCTGCCAGAGTGCAATGGCACCGTCTCGTCAGCGTGAGTACTGTAATACTGAACTACGTAACACCGGCCTGAAAGAGAGGACGTCTCTGCACTCGGTCTCTTATCAGCAGTATCTGGTTTGTCCAAAGAATCTCAGCCGTTTTTCACTAACCATTCGCCTTCCGGGAGACAGCTAACAGTCGTGGAAGAACACCCACAGCCCCATCAGCGGCGGCCCCGCCCGTTCACCTCTTACAGGGGCGGTCCCTCGAAAGTGGGCTCCACATGAATGTTGTCTCCTCGAACACGAGACACAAAGCGCAGGAGAGTTTTTTCACACAGCCGTACTGCATCGAAATTATAATCCGTTGCGGCCGTGAAGAGCTCCCTCGCACATTTCAGCGGGGGTCAACGGAGCCTAAGGAATGAGGAATTCTATGGTGAAGGCTCTATCGAACATTTGCTGACGGCGTTGATATGGCTAGTGCGGGCGTGTGTACATGCCGAGGCGACCTTTGCTCCGTGTTGAGTGCGAGTTTTCCTCCAGTTGAGCTGGCAGTTCTACGGTCCACGGAGTGTGTATATATCGCTACCCCCAGGTGTGGCTGCATTACATTTGACTAATTATTCCCACGCAGTGAAAATTATTTGCACGATACTTGCAAGAGCACACCTACTGAGTGCGAACCCTTGCGGGTTTCTTGGGGCGGCAGCTGTCCGAATGTAGTACATTGCGCACTTCCCTCTATTCGATTGAACGTGTGTTGTGAGCTCGCAAATGCAGCCTTTGAATATCGCGCAGCACACTGTCCGGGTCATCCCCTAGGACAGAAAGACTCTTCCTGGGTGCCTGTGTAAGTCTGATGTCTAGGGATTCAAGTGGCAGCAATGTACTCGTGTGCAGTGGCCTTTCACAGCCAAAGTCGTTGTAGGCCGGATACCAAACATCCCGTAGAAATACTACCAGTATTACGCTCGATCGGTTTCCCTGAACCTGAGTGGTGCCTCCTCGGCTCTTTGAGTCACTGCTACACTGATGTAGTGCGAGGACGGTCTTTCTGTTGATTGTATCCGCTAGTGGTGGTAGCCACGGCGTCGACTTCGCATAAGCTTTTTTCTCCTCAGAAGACTGGACTGTAACCTTCCGCCATGCGTGGGCTGTCGCTTACTTCGTCTGTGACATCTGCGCCAGGACGCACTACTGGTAGACTAGGTGTCTCAGCTCGGAGAGAAATGGAGCGGCTGCTGACACCTCAAGAACTGGCGCCGATTCGTGCTGTCTTTGCAGAAGTCGACCATGACGGAGATGGCTGGCTTACAGTCTCCGATTTGCAGCGCAGTGCTGTCAGGGACGGTATAATTTCTCCGCACGACCCCTGCGCCCGTGCTCAGGTGCAAGAGTGGCTTTGGGAGGTGGACGAGGATGCAGACGGGCGCCTGAGCTTTGCCGACTTCGCTCTTTTGTACGGAAGGATACGCCACGGACTGCGGAAAGCAGAGCCACACCGGCTTTGTAACTACCTCATTTTCAAGCTTATAGACGCGAATCGAGACGGAGTGCTCAAGGTCGATGAGATATACTCATACCTTTGTCATATTCTAGATAAGGAGACAGCCAATTACAACATGAGTCGTGTGCTGGGTGCTGCGGTCGATTCGCCTGACACAGCCAAAAATGTCTCCTGCGGCCTGGATGCAAGTGATGGACAGTGCATTATGGGAAAATACGTCGCCTGTAATAGACTCGGGTAGACCCTCAGATGGTCAACCAAATCACCTGAAGCACCGTTCCATCAGCGGTTCATTACCCGCAGCAGCACCCCGCACGGCTACCCGTCCGCTGTAATTTCACCACCTACGTTTCCGCTTTTCAATCGCAAGCTGCCTCGCAAGAAGTCATAGCTCATCTCGTTTCATCTCGTTTCGCAGTGGTAGTAAAGGTTCAAAAAACCCCCCCCAAGGTTGCATTCCCCGTGGTGCGATGCTCGATTCGTCCAGCTTTTCCCTTGAGTACCGCAGTAGTTACGTGAATGCAGTGAGATCCGACTTTTTTGCACTCTATCATCTCCAACTTCCTTATGCGAAGCGCGGTTCCGTCATGGTGGAGCACCCGTACTTCTGCCAGCCTGACATACGAACACTGAGCAACCTTGTAGCCGTGTAACGGTAGTACTAGCAGCCACCACGGCCTGGCCACAATACTAATACAGGACCACACAATGCGAAGGAGTTTGTCTAGTCGACGCCGGCAGAATATGCATACCGGTGTGCACAGATCGGTGCTAGCTTCAGCGTGTGGGCCTTCGGCACCGCCTGTTGTGCGATAACTTACTCTGTAGGAGGGCTAATGCGTGTGAATGCGGGAGGACGTGCGGTTTCTCGTACAGTCGAAACAGTCACCATGAATGCAGTAGGGCTACCTGGTGAAGAATCTTTCATCTCTGATATCGGCTTCTTTTCCTTGCTTTGCCTTCCTTTAACTTCATACGCTTCGATGCGTAGAATACTCTGTTAAGCTACTGAGGTAGTGCCATAGGAAGCATGACGATCGTGACCAGTGCTGCTGGTTTCTTTCCTGCTCAAAAAGTCCTGAGGCTTTCGAAAGCGTGTTTAATCCTCAGGATGCGCCGCTGGTACATCTTTATGGAATCAGAGCATAGTTTTTTGCGCGCAGCTGCAGGGTTTCAACGACGGCTAGGCGGGACGGTAGTAAATCATCCGTGCACGGAAACGAGTGACTCCGCTTAGCGCGAGCACCTCTTGAAAACCAATTAATTACATACGGCGCAGGCACTGAAGCTACCTGTGCACAGCAACAGCAACCGTTCCGTTCAGAGGTGGGCCACGCTTTGAGGAAAGAGGCACAAAATGGGCTCTTTTTAGCAAGGAGTGGCGAAGGTGTCATAGCTTCATCTCTTCATCGACAGATCAGTTCCAGCAGAAGGCTCCCGTATAGAGCTCCGCTTGCTCGGGAGTCTCAGACACACTCTCACTTGCACGGCATATCAAGGCAGATACACAGCACGCGCCTGCGTTTATGATGACCGCAAAGGGTACGCTTCACTACGTTATCTGAGACCTGAAGCATTGTGTTTCAGTGCGCTACGTTCCGCGAAGGTCGTTAACCGGTGTATGCCTGATCAACAGAGGGTGATCAGCAGAGCCTGTGAATGGTCTTCCGCAGCAGCACTGGAACGTGTGCGCTGGTTGCAAGGCAGCTTTAGCAGGAGTCAAATGCAGGATTCTTGCAAGGAGATAGGTGTCATAAGTGCCCTCCCTACTGTCTTAAGCATTATGTGGCGTACATGGTGTCCGTTCCTGGAGTGTATTCAAACTTCTTAGCCTCTGGCACAGATTGACGCAGATAGAGGACGAAGGCAAAACGACCACACTTTGAGACCCGGCTGTGGCGAACGCATAACTGGCCACTCCAGTTCATCTATTTTCAGCACGACCTATTGACCCCTAGAAGCTATCTTTGTATGAGAACTCCACGAAGATCCTTTACAATGGCGCCTTCCCTGATGTCAGTTTAGTGACAGGCGCTGGCGAATGGACTTTGTGAACAGTCCTGTGAGCATCCACACCCTTTTCTGACCAGCACACAACAGCGTGGGCCAGCATTTGTAAAGCTATACAAATCTAACTGAATAACTGAGGCTCCTTGTTCCCTCAAGTGTAGCAAGAACCAGTAACGTTATACAATGTATCTCCTTTGGTAAAGTAGATACTGCTGACAGCTGCCGCTGGTATCGTTTTTGCCAGATCCTCCTACGCGCTGTTCTATATGCTCCCTCTGTGGTATATACACATTTGTCGTGTCAATCGTCGGACTCTATATTCAGAAACTTAATTCACTTCGTTGCGAAGTGCACCGCAGCCGAGCACGAAAATCGACTCGTGAGGTGGACGAAGCCAACAATCAGCTCAATTCTTAGTCAAGTGTTGCCGTATACGCGCTGGGTGGATCATAACACATGCATAGAGACAGTGTAACGCGTTGCTCGACAGCACACTACCTCTGTGTCCACTCGTGATTGGGGGATATGCGCTGCATTGCCTGTTGCCTTGCTCGACTCACGCCTAGGTGGTAGTTACGCGCGTAGCCAGAGGACATCCAGTCGGAAGCACGCCTGGGGACTGCGTGTAGGTGAGGCATGATTACTATGCTGCGTGAAGCTTATAACTCAGACCATGCGCAGGAACCTTGTGCTTTGATTCATATATGATCACTCCTACTCTTTTTTGTATGCCTCCTTGCCAGACACGAGCGGGCTAGACGTTTGTCTGCTGAACCTTGCCTCACTCGTGTTGGTTTCTCCTAACGGGGACGCCCTGCAGGTCAATATGAGTTTGAGGTGAGTCCTACCTCGTAAACTCCGAAGTGTATACGTGAATCAGCACGGTCATCCGAAAGCACACCCGCACAGACAAGCCACTTTCTGACGCCTTCTGTGAAGAGCCTGGACAATTCTTCCGAGGAGTGCACCGAAAAGCCTGTGAGCCTGCAGCGACCTGCACGAGCGGCTGAGGGTCAAGCTTACTCAGGGTACGCCTGGTGTGTACGGTCCACCGAGACTACTGTATCAATCTGCCACTGACGGGCCTTTGCGCGGTACCTTCAAAGGGGATAGAAGCCACCGAGGCTACCCGAATTTCTCCCATTATGAGAGGGGAGCATGTCACTAACTAGCTGCGTATCATATATAACGCGGCAGCCGGCTGTCTGGCTGAGTTTTGTTTTACAACACTCCGCATACGTGTCTTTTGTTGCGTACAAGGAGACACAGCATCAGTGCATACGCAGATGCTACCTAGCTTACACAGCAAACGGGTTTCAGGCACCCCTCCACGTTGTGTGAAAGTCAGGAAGACAACTAAAAGCACTCCTAGTGTGAGCGGTTGTATTTGCAGCGAAACCGTCGCAATAGTCCAAGACCAGCAACTGTCAAGCACGAATTGATGCGATTACCTTTTGCGGGCACAATGGCAGCTTCTCAAACCTATTTGTCCGCCCTGTACTGGAACCGCAGATTTAGAGGCTGTCATCAAGCACCATTGCGTGCGGCGAGCATGAACATGACACGGGCCCACTCACTGTGGTTAAACCCGGAACATTAACCCCCTTACTTTATCTACTGTACGCATAGGGCATCATATCAGCGTGAACGCTAGTGGAAAACAGTACTAGGGGCGAAGCTGGTCGTGCGTCGCAGAGTGTGCGCAACCAAGGAGCGCCGTCCTTGCGGGACCGTGTCGGATGATATTTCCTACGTGTGTGTCCAGTACACCGTTGGGAACAATATATGCGCCTCAAAACTGGAGTGCCCCTCTTCTTAAACAGCCACGCCAGCGTTTTTCGAGTAGGGGAACTGAAGGATACGGAAAGGCGGGTGCGACATCTATGGATCTCGACGTACAAAATTCACTGTCTAGGCTTATCTATTGAAATCCTACTTGCTGTAGAGACCTGGCCACAGTGCTTGAGGCCGGGATTGTCAGGCAAGAAAGCGAGCACAGGTTCAGGAGCATTCTTCAAAATGTCGTGCGGAACGTGTCCCCGAGCGATTTCGGACTCAACAGCTAGTTAAGCAGAGCCGCCCGTTGGAATAAAGAGTGACAACCGTCTACTAAGAAGGTCTAGTGAAGGTTTTGCGGTCCTATGCTACGTATGAGCTCCTAGAAACGCTAGGTCCTCACCTACGCGAGTGGAAGACTCACCGGAGGCCGCGTGGCACTTCACTTTCTGTGCACTAAGCGCGCCAAACAGGTTGTGGCAGAGACTGTTTGACCCGAAGCAACCTCAAATGTTGGCAGCCAGTGTTCCTTTACCCGACAAGGCGTCGTGAGCTCCCGACTCTGAGAACTGCTGCCATGTGTGACAGTACACCTGCGCGTACGCTACTACAGAACATAGTGCG
>NW_026697447.1:0-32442 GCF_030435755.1 Ochotona princeps | reverse complement strand
TATATTATAGCTCACATAAATGCACCCAAGACAGCTATATATATATATATATGCGTTAATGTATAGGTAGATACATCTATATACGTATACAGATACATATATGTATATAAGCATGTTCACATAAATGCACGCAAGACGACTATGTACCCTCTCTCTCTCTCTATATATATATATATGTATATATATATATATATGCGTTAATGTATGGGTAGATACATCTATATACGTATACAGATACATATATGTATATAAGCATGTTCACATAAATGCACGCAAGACGACTATGTACCCTCTCTCTATATATAGCACATATATATATATATATATATATGTATATATATATGCGTTAATGTATAGGTAGATACATCTCTATACGTATACAGATACATATATGTATATAAGCATGTTCACATAAATGCACGCGAGACGACTATGTACCCTCTCTCTATATATAGCACATATATATATATATATGTATATATATATATATATGCGTTAATGTATAGGTAGATACATCTATATACGTATACAGATACATATATGTATATAAGCATGTTCACACAAATGCACGCAAGACCACTATGTACCCTTTCTCTATATATAGCACATATATATATATATGTATATATATATGCTTTAATGTATAGGTAGATACATCTATATACGTATACAGATACATATATGTATATAAGCATGTTCACATAAATGCACGCAAGACGACTATGTACCCTCTCTCTCTCTCTCTATATATATATATATATGTATATATATGCGTTAATGTATAGGTAGATACATCTATATACGTATACAGATACATATATGTATATAAGCATGTTCACATAAATGCACGCAAGACGACTATGTACCCTCTCTCTATATAGCACATATATATATATATATATGTATATATATGCGTTAATGTATAGGTAGATACATCTATATACGTATACAGATACATATATGTATATAAGCATGTTCACATAAATGCACGCAAGACGACTATGTACCCTCTCTCTCTATATAGCACATATGTATATATATGTATATATATATATATGCGTTAATGTATAGGTAGATACATCTATATACGTATACAGATACATATATATATAAGCATGTTCACATAAATGCACGCAAGACGACTATGTACCCTCTCTCTCTATATAG
The DNA here is from genome assembly GCF_030435755.1 of Ochotona princeps. NCBI lineage: Eukaryota > Metazoa > Chordata > Mammalia > Lagomorpha > Ochotonidae > Ochotona > Ochotona princeps. The sequence goes on along the minus strand of NW_026697447.1, from coordinate 31,275 downwards.
CACATATATATATATATATATATGTATATATATGCGTTAATGTATAGGTAGATACATCTATATACGTATACAGATACATATATGTATATAAGCATGTTCACATAAATGCACGCAAGACGACTATGTACCCTCTCTCTATATAGCACATATATATATATGTATATATATGCGTTAATGTATAGGTAGATACATCTATATACGTATACAGATACATATATGTATATAAGCATGTTCACATAAATGCACGCAAGACGACTATGTACCCTCTCTCTATATATAGCACATATATATATGTATATATATATGTATATATATATATATATATGCTAATGTACAGATAGGTGCAGGATTTTACCAGACAGCAGCGAGATACACACAAAAAAAACAGAGGGAAATATAACCTCCATTCATGAAGTATTAGCCGCAAACTATCCACGTGTACATGCATGTATACATATGTATATCTATATATATACATGGGAAAGACACATAGTTGGAAGCTACAGGTACATACGTGCACGCATATACGTAAATATACATATACATATATATATATGATTAAGAGACACCTACTTTAGAATCTACACGTGTACACCTACATATATATAGGTGTATATATATACACATGGGAAAGGCAATAATTAGTAGGAGGCTGCACGTAAACACGTTTATACATATACTGATATACACATACATATACGTATATATATATGCATATATAACTATATATATGTCCTAGGATGCTACACGTATACACGTATGCACGTTTACACCTATTTGTATATATACATACATATACGTATATGTATACATGTAGATATATACATATACAAGGAAGCTACACATATACACGCATACACATATATGTGTATATGAAAGACGTATGGTACACTGCTACAGCTCCTACTACAAGGACGACGTGGTATTCTCTTTGCTCATATGTCTATGTATATATATATGTATATACATATACACTACGCCTGCCGGAGGTGTTTTCCTGCGTAGGTGTGTGTATGTGTGTCTGTGTGTGTATGAGTGCATCATTTGAATAGTAAATGATGTTTTTCTCTACTATCTTATTCCAGACAAATTGCTTGTTGTTGCTGTCTATTCTTTCTTTCGAAAAGATGCAAATGCATATACATATGTATCTACGTATATACTCACATGTGTACATACATGTATGTACATACACATACACACACATATACGTATAATCTTTGTAGACTACTCTTCACTCCGTGATGCTGTGTATACCTGCAGAAGAGAGAGCTCTCCCAATTTTGCTTTCCACTGACTTCAGCAACGAGGGGTTGCAGCACTGCTGCTACTCCACTGACAGACCGTGAGGGTTCTCGGCGGAAACGACAGTCAGATATATACGTTGGGGCCTGAGGGACTGGAGATGCAGCAGATGACGATTTACTCGACACTGTACTACGAAAGGCAGAAGAAGAGGAAGACGGGAGAGCAGCAGAAGATTGTGGAACAGCAGCAGAAGTTTGTGAAACAGCAGCAGCAGAAGACAAAGACAAGGGAGGAGCTGGATTCAACGGTGCCGTGGTAGTAGTTGTTGTACAGGTATTAGAAGAAGGAGGAGGAGTAGCAGCAACAGCAGTAGGAGTAGTAGTAGTAGTAGCAGTACTAGTATTACAAGTGGTAGTAGTAGTAGTAGTAGTATTACTGGTAGTAGTGGTATTGGCAGCTGGGGAGGATTTCTGTTTGCGTACTGACGATGACATAAGAAAATTAGAAGAAGAAGGAAATGCAGACGACGGTGTTGATAACGAAGCAGAAGAAGAAGCACATCTGCTAGAAGTAGAGGAAGCTTTTCGCTTCTCAGTATTATTACTCCTTCCTTCCACAAAACCATCGCATTCTTCTTCTTTCGTCGGTGTACTAATTTGAGACGGGTGAATTACTACCCTGCGAACACGTCCATTAGAATTAGTTCTTCCTCCACGCCCGCCTGCTGCTGCTGCTACTCCTCCTCCTCTTCCTCCTCTTCCTCCGTCTGCTCCACCACCTCCAACACGTCTCACTGGTGTTGTTGCTGCTGCTGTGGCTGCTGCTGCTGTGGCTGCTGGTGTTGTTGCTGCTGCTGTTGCTGCCATATTATGATCTTTTCGACCATGACTGTGTTTGTCTAATTGCTGCTGATGAAGAGGACGATGCGCATGATGGTGTAAAAAGACTTCTCCTGAATTCATGGTGGTACTGCGCGTCGCTGCACAAACCCAACACACACACACACATACGAGAAAGAGAGGAAGAGAGAGAGTGAGTGACAGAGAGAGACAGCCCCACACACACATACACACACATACACGGAGCGCAAGTGAAAGAGAGAGAGCGAGAATGGGAAGAAAAGACAGGTGGTGGTGGTGGTGGCAGAGGTACTAGGCGCAGAAAGAGAGAGAAGAACATACAGGGAAAGTCTGAGAAAAAAGAAGAACCATGTACTAGTGACATAAAGTTAGAAGGATATGAAAGCAGGTGAAGATAAAAACAAAAGGGACGAGAGAAAAAAAAAGATATATGAAACAGTGTATGACGTCTTTTTAAGACACGCAAATGTTAACTGAAGAATATAGGAGGAAAACTACTAGCTATTTGTTTGTATACGTGTGTGTAAATATACGTACATATATATAGAGAGAGAGACACTTAGGGAGATGTGTAAATACATATATACATATATTTATACAGATATATAGATATACGTGTATACACAACGCTTTTACAACATAGTGCCATGTCATGAAAAGGTTAGAAAATCCGCAACTATTTGCCTGTATAGATATACATATATATATATATACATACAGAGGAGTACAGTTATATACATATATATATATATATGCCTATACATGATGGTTGTGCAGCATGTGCCGTGGTGTCGAACAGCTGTACGCCACCGTCACTTCCCGGTCTCTCGCTTATGAGAGACATCGTGTGATGTCAGGCATATACGTATGTGTGTGTGTGCGTCTGTGTTTAACTTGTATAAGTGTGTATGTCTGTGTGTGCGTATGCGTATGCGTGCGTTATATATATATATATATATATATATATATATATATATATATATGTAAATGTATATACGTGTGTGTGTTGTGTGTGTATGTATGTATATATATACATAAATAAGTATACGTATGTATGTGTGCGTCTGTGTTTGACATGTATAAGTGTGTATGTATGTGTGTGCGTATGCGTATGCATGCGTTGAGTATGTATGTATATATATATATATATGTATATGTGTATATGTGTGTGTGTGTTGTATATGTATGTATGTATGTATATATATATATATACAAGTATACGTATGCGTATGCGTGCGTTGTATATATATATATATGTATATGTGTGTGTGTTGTGTATTTATGTATGTGTGTGTATATATATATAAGTATATAAGAAGTATACGTATGTATGTGTTTGTGAGTGTCTTGTATGTATGTATATATATATATATACATATGTGAATATATACGTATGCACATGTGTGCGTATATAAATAGCTAAATATATATATATACAAATATGTATGCATGTATGAATGTATGTATGTGTGTGTGCGCTCGGAGGCACAGTAATGTAAAGGGAGATGACTCAGAGACAAGAAAGAAACTTGCTCACATGAGAAAGTAAAGAGCAACATCTTTTCGAAGAAAAGACTGGATGTGTTTGCATGAAAATGAGACAAGGTAAAAAATGGTGGCTGCTTAGCTTCATGAATTTCTACAGCTTCACTACTGTGCTACCCTGAGACTTGCTTTGAAACGCTGAAGCTACTAGTGCTGCTTTTTGAATACTGCTAAGCTACTGCTGCTACTGCTAGTACTACTGCTACATGGTACTGCTGCTGCCACTGCTGCTACCGCTGCTATTGCTTCTGCAGCTACTGAAAAACACGTAGAAGGCATCTACGAGGGAAATATATGCAGCTCCAACATGCAAGACGAAATATATCGCTGCAGTAGAAGCAACACCAGCAACAGCAGCAAAAGCAGCAGCTGCGAAAGCAACAGGAGGAGCAACAGCAGCAGCAACAGCAGTAGAACAGGCACTCGCACCAGCAAATGCAGCAGCACGAGCAACCCCAGTACAAGAGCAATAACCGAAGAGCAGCACCAGTACCCTCCATACTATCTGCAGCACGAGAGAAGTATCACTTGCAGCCAGGCGGCAAGACCAGCACAAGAATGAGCAAAAACAGCTGAAAAGCAGGAAAAGTACCGTAGTAGCGCTGACTATACCAACAGCACCAACAGTAAGCATTACGAGCACATGCAGCAGCAACACTGGCGCCGTGGTATCTGCAACACCAATAGCGCCAGCTGCTGCAGTAGTAGTAGCAGTAACAGCAGCAGCAGCAGCAGCAAGCCAAGGCACTAGCATGAGCGACACGGTAGCTGCAGCAGTAGCAGGTATAGCAGCAGTAGCAGCTGTAGCAGTACTAGCGGTAGTAAGCCGTAGTAGTAGCAGTAGAAGTAGCAGTAGCAACAGTAGCCTCAGCAGTATTCGTGGAACACCACAGCAGCAACAGGAGTTGCAGCACTAACGGTACAAACAGCAGAAGCACTGAATAAGAAGTAACTTCCTCCGAGTAGTACTAGTAGTGGTAGGGGTAGAAGTAGTAGTAATAGTGCTTCTACTACTGCGAAAGCAAAAAGGAAAGAAGGCAGTATTTTTGTAGAATTTTACACTCTCATGCTGTTAGATATGACAATATAATGACCATCTCTTTTTATCATATTTTCTCTGTATCTACTTGCTGCTGCTTTCGTTATGCGTGCCTCGAGTTAACTGCCATGTAGCCTCTACATGTGCACCACCACATGCTACGTATACAAAATGTAAAGTATCCAGCACACATGTGTGTGCATGCATATATAATATATACGCGCCTATATATATATATATATATATGAATTTATGCCTCTCTCTGGCGTATATTCATACGTACAAATATATGTATGTATATCTACCCATGCATACAGATATATATATATATATATATATATATATATGTCCCCTATGTTTACATATATATCGATGCATGTGAATATGTGTTATATACTATATATTCATCTACATACGTACCTATTCCTATAGCAGTACATATGTTGTGTCACCTACCTATTTATATATATTTATGTATGTACATACATACACTCCTGTGTGTACTAATATACATATATATGTATATGTATATAAATATACATATACCCCTGTGTGTATTCATATACACATATATATATATATATATATATATATTTATGTCTGCTTACCTTCACAGATAAACCTACTCATGTGAATATGTGTTATGTATTATATACTATATATGTGTATACATATTCATACATATATATATTTCCATATAGCAGTCGATGTGCGTTTCATCGTTATATATAGATATATATATCTACCCATGTAAGTATTTTTACATATATATGCCATATATATATATATATATATATATATGTGACCGTATACTTACATATAGCCCTACGCAAGTGAATATATGCCATATATATACTCCTATATATATATACATAGAGCAATAGAGATGCTGTCTGATCTTCTTCGTTCTAAAGGCCTTCAGGTCCATTTCCCTGATCGTATTGAGGAAAAAGATGTCAATGACCAACCAGTGCTTCTTCATGCAGCTATACATATATATGTATACGTAAATATGTTTGTATGTATGGATGTATATATATATATACATATATATATATATATATATATATATATATATATATGTACATAGGCATACACACAGTGTGCACAAATGTATATATATATATATATACATAGGGAGAGGGAGAGAGAGCGACGAAGAGAAAACTTCCGCCTTTTGTCTGCTGCTACTGCTGCTGGTGCTGCTGCTGTTGGTGTTGCTGTTACTCCCTTCCCTCTGCCTCCGCAGTAGATCCTCGTACTGTATGGACGGTGTTGCTCTTGCTTCTTCCTCTTCCTCTTCTTCTTCGTCTGCTAATGTTGTTGCTTCTGCTTGTGTTGTTGCTTCTACAGGTGTTGTGGGCTTCTGCTCTAATGACGTTTGCTTCTGCGATTGCTCTTCCTCTTCCTTCTGCTCTGGTAGTGCTCCTGCTACTGCTTCTGCTATTGCTTCTGCTATTGCCGTTGCTTCTACTACTGCTGTTGGGCACATACATTCATAAGTATACATGCGAAAAAGTGCTGACGATTGTTTTTTTCAACGTGTGCTCTTCTTGCTTTTACATCTGTTGGTTCCCATGTGTCTTTTCGTTATTGGTCTTTCACGCTTCTTTGTATACTAGTTGTGCTGTCCATTTTAAGTAAACAAAATAAAAGACGCTCATATATTTTGGCTGCCCGCGCTTGGTGACGTACTCTTCTTCTAATTTTTCGTGTTGCTTCTTATGTCTTTGTTATCGTTTTACATTTGTAACTACAGTACTACTAATACACTACTACTATACTACTACTACTACATACTACCACTACTACAGTACTACTACTACTACTAACACTGCTACTCTTCTACTACTACAATACTACTACTACTACAACACTATTACTACTACTGCTTCTGCTGTAGACGTTTCGTACAGAGGTATAAGTACTTACGAGAAGTTGCTGGCGAACGTTTTTGAACGGGCATACGGGGTTGATATCTCGTCGTACAGTGCATGTAATTAGCACCGAGATCCACGAAAGTATCTGCACGTTCATATACATCAGGCACACAAAAGAAAGTTACGCACATATATACATATACGCATATGTATATATATATATATAGAGAGAGAGAGAGAGAGAGAGACATAGCATCACAACGTAATGCTGGCACACTTGTTTGTTTACAATATAATGTGTACGTCTATACATGAATATACACGTAGGTATATATATTATAAGGCACGTTGATCTTTTTTACAATATAGCGTCTGCGTCACATACACAGACTTATATACATGATTATATCTAAGAAGACAAACTGATTTACCATATTCCTTATGCGTCATGTAAGTAAACATATTCATATATATATAATAAAGTACATTGATTTACAATATCAGGTATGCGTCATATATATAGTATATATACATATATGTATATATATGTATATACATTTCCGCGCGTATACACGGAAATGCACATTAATGCACCCTATAACGTGTGCGTCATAAATATACATATACATATACATATACGCGCATATGTATATATATATAATATGGTACACTGATTGACGACATAACGTACGCGGTATATATATATATATGTAAATATACGCACATACGTATATATATATACATACATAGATAGATAGATAGTAAGCCACACTGATTTACAATATAACGTATGCGTGATATATATATATATATATATGCATCAGTAAACGTGACTATATGATAGTGCACAGAGCTTCCTAGTATAACGCATGCGTCATATACATATTTATAAACGCATATATATAGTAAAGCACACATATTTACCATATGAAGTATGCGTTATGCGTCACATATATATATATATATATTTACGCACAACTAAAGAAGGGAACTCAAACTGATGATATAACGTATGCATCATTTACATATATATATATCTTTTTAAACGCGTATATATATATATATATTTATTGGGGGCGCATATAATTACAATATAGAGTATGCGTCATAGATATCATCTTTCCCTAAGGTAACACATAACCGAAAAAAAGCGGTATCTTTATACGCGTCTATATAATAATGCACATTACTCTATAACGTATGCGTTTATATATATATATATATATAGATATATATATATATATGTTCAAACGCGTACATATGATAATGCACGTTAATTGATAATATATAACGTATGCATCTCATATGTATATCTATACGCGTATGTAGAAGGAGGCACATTGATTGATACTCTCACATATGCGTCATATATATATATATATATATGCATATATATAGTAACGCACATATATTTACAATATAATGTAATATGGGTTGTATATATATATATATATATATACGGGTAAAAAGGCCCAGACGGTCCTTATGGTCTCAGGCATTAAAAAATTTGGAGATAGATAGATATATGTGTGTGTGTGTGTACATATATTCACATGAATGTGTGTTAACATCGGAGGAGAGCTTCCTGTCAAGAATGGAAGTACTCTGAATTGGTAAGTGTCTCTGTGTTAAAATGTACGATTATGCGTTAACAATAATAGCTTTGAGAGCCACAAAAGCAGACGTGCAGATGCACGAAAATCGCTGACTGGTAAACAAATGATTTGGTCGGCATGTATACGCAGAAAGAGATATAGAGCGCAGGATAAAGAGAGACTTGCATATCTCCCTACTCTGCTCCGAGATATGTATGTACATGTATATACGTGTATATACAGAGAGAGAGAAAGACAGAGAGAGAGGGTGAGAGCCAGATGTGCCTCCCTCAATAGTATACCAGGAGATATATACATATATATATATGTACATATGTACATATATGTACATATAAACATATATATATATAAAGAATGAGAAAGAGAGAGACCTGCATTCTCTTCTTAAGGGCACTGAGACATATATGTATATAAGTACGTATATGTACATTAGTGAGAAAGAGAAACACTTGCCTTCTTCCCTTAGACCACACGAAGACACACATATATATGTATATATATATGTATATATATATACACAGAGGGTGAGGAAGAGAAGGAGAAACCTCCCCTCCCTCTCCAGTAAGCACTAGGGAACACTTATATATACTTACAGGGAGAGAGACAGAGAGCGACCAGAATACATATACATATATAATATATATAGTACAGAGAGAGAGGCACAAAGGAGGGAAGAAAGAAACAAAGAGACGTGCTCACCCCTACTAAGCACCTGCATACATGAATACATGTAAATACATACATACATATATACATATAGACATATACACATAGACACAGATATATATATGCAGATATGTACGGAAGAAGAAAAAGAGACTCGCCCCCACCGCTAATAGTCAGCAGGGAGAGTCACGACTGTGTGTACACAACTTATAAAATTCTGTCACACACTTACTCACAAATTTGTGTCTGTGTTTGGTCGTTTATTCACAGAACGACCCTTAAAATTAAAACATTACCACACACCAAGTGCCTACAAGCTTCTCAAGTGAAAGTGTAGATATCAAATATACAACAGATTGCGTTTACATATATATATATATATATATGAAAGCTCCTCGACATTTCCCCCTGTAATAATAAATAAGCAAAGATTATAACTGGAAGTATTAATGCTCTAGAATGGGTTCACGATGGTCTACGTATGTATGTATCTACGTGTGTGTTCATATGTGCCTTATTTTTATTCCACACCTGAGCATATATTTATATATCTACTTTGACAACTGTGCGAAGATATATATATATATATGTATGTATAGCTAATTTCTTTATTACATCTATGCACGACATATGTAAATACATGTATACACAGACTTTAATACAATGCATATACGTATATACATATTTATATGTATATATAGGTATACTTATACATATGTACATATCTATAGGTATGTGTGTATATATATATATATAAATATATATGTATATATATATATATGTGTATTCATACGTATATACATGTTCGTATGTATGCATGTATAAATATCTACATGAAGCTAAGCATTTGTACGGCAAATCCAGAGGCAGGAAGTGATGTATTTGTTTATACATATGTATATATACATATGTATACACGCATACATGTATACATATATATATATATGTAGGGATCTAGCAATATGTATGAAGTTTCTATATGTGCATAGAATAGTGTCTTTGTCAGTACATATGCATATGTATATGGGTAAATAAACATATCTACGTACGTAAATATATGTACGTATGCATGCATGTCCGCCTATACTTATATACATGTGTGTGTAGATGAATGCGTAGAAGTTTGTGTGGAGTGCTTACTACCAACAAATTTTCCGTTGGGAAGAACACGAGAGGGAAGGAGAGATGTGAACGTACGACCCGCCAAGGCGGTGCCGACTCTCCAGTAGTAGCACTGCAGCCCCACACCGCCGGAGGTATGCAGCAGCAGCAAGTCCGCTAACACCACCCCCGATAACTACACAGTCGCAACAGAATTCCACAACATTCATTTTCTTCTTGTGTTCCTTTGAGCGTTTTTCCTTATTGCTGTCTTCTTCTTTCGCAAAACACTTTTTTTCCTCCTCTTCTCTATCGCCTTTCACTCCTTTTGTTTCTGCAAAATTCTTCGTATACTTCACTCTCTCATCACAGTCGGCACCATCCTTCTCTTCTTTTTCTTCTTTTGCTTCTTCTCCTCCTCTTCCTCCTCCTATTAGGGCAGCTTCACATGCTGCTTTTTCTTTCTCCTTCCGTCGAGCTGGTGTAATGATGTTGCCCTCTCGACAATCATCATCTGATATAAAACCATTCTTCTTCTTCTCTTACTACTCCTACTACTACACCTTCTCCTCTTAATGCGTCTTCTTTCTACATCTCTCACTCCTTCTCCTTCCTCTCCTTCTCCATCCTCTCCTCCTCCTGTTCCTGCGATTGCTACTGCTGCTAGTTCTGCTGCTGCTGCTGCACCGCCACTACCACCACCATCACCACTACCACCGCCACAACCACCAGACACACGTGGAATATTATCGTTTTCCTCCTCTTCTGGGGCAGCGTCGCTAACATTTTTAGTTAGGTACTGCATGTCATATTCTTTCTTTAAAAGCTCTCTTTCTTTCGATGTCTTTCCTCTGGTGTTCTCCTGGCTCCCTGCTAGTCCACTTCCGAAGTCCTCATACATACCTCCTCCCACATCGTTACCTTCACCCTCTGTTGCTGCTAATATTTCTTTCCTAATTCTTACCTCCCTCTCTCTTGTGAAACATCATGTCGTTACCTTCTTCTTCCTTCTCTTGTCTATCATCTTTTCTCTCTTTCAGCTTGACTTCTTCTAATTGTATTCCATTGCCCCTTCATTTTTTCATCTTCTTCTTCTTCTTCCCCCTCGTCTTCTCGAAGCTTCTTGCTGTCTCTACCTACTTTTCCAGGGTCCTTCCCTGTCGATACCTCCCCTTCAACCAACAGACGAACACTCGACTGCCGTGATGTATAGTCTCCTCCCGCTGATGCTGCTGCCAGTGGGTCGTCCTCTATTGCTCCTGCGGCCTCTACTGCAACTGTTCTTTCTGTTCTGGCTTCGACTACTACTGCTGCTTGCTCTTCTGCTGCTTCTGTACCTAAGAGGACTCCTACGGCCGATGTTGCGGCTGCTGTCCCGGGTGATGCTGCACTTCCTGCAAACGCTGCTTCGATTGTGTGGGACCGTTGCTCTGCAGTTTGCTGCTGACGATTTTGCCTGCAGATGTCGTTTCCTTCTCCTTTTCCTTTTCTTTCTCTTCTTCTTCTTCTGTAGATGCAAGCGTTGTCGACGTCACCTGGGGACCCATAACTGTTTTCTTCCCTGCTGACATGTGTCCTGCTACTGACGATCCTTTCGAAAAATTTCCTGCGGATATATCATATGTTGTGCCTGACAACGCAGATGCACCACATGATCTCTCACCCAGTCGCGTCACTGCTTCTAGTCCTGCTGCTGCTGCCTCTTTTGCTGCTGCTACTTCTACTACTGACTCTGCTGCTCCTGATGATGCTCCTGCTACTATTCTTGTTGATGCTGGTGCTACTGCTGCGGTTGCTGTTGTTTCTGCTGTTGCTGCGATTGGTGCTGTTGTTTCTACTGCTATTGCTGCTGTTGGTGTTGCTCCAATAGCTGTTGTTGCCTCTTGTTTTCGTTCTGCGGCTGTTGCTGCTGTACGGTCAATTTCATGTTCTGCTGTGATTCTTTGTATCATTCGGAACTCTGCGTGTGGTGAGCCCACAGCTGTTGCTTCTTTCTCTGATGAACTTGCTTTCTCTGCTGCTGTTGCTGTTGTGGATTTCAAATTACTAGACACAGAAAAAATTCTCATCTTTTGCTGTTTCGCTGCCGCTCCTGCTGCTTGCTGTCGTGCTAATGCTGCTGCTTCTTCTTGTTCTTCTTCCTCTTCATCTGCACGTTTGACTACCACTGCAGCTGTTGCTGTTTCATTTTCTTTCTCGTTTGCAGCCACTCTGCTGTGATTGTAGAGACGACGATGCAGCTCGGCTTGATCCTCGAATGGTTGCTCCACCTCGTGCTGCTGCTCTTGCTGCAGCAGCACCACACCCTGCTCCCGTTGTCTCTCCTCCTTCGTAGTATCATAGTGCGCATGCTGCTGCTGCCGCCCGTACTCTTGCTGCTCCCTCTGCCGCAGCTCTCTCCGCTGCTGTTGCTGCTGTTGCTGAAGAAACTGCAGGAAAGACAGCGCTGGAATTCCAAAGCCGAGGAGGTCTCTGGGTACTACTGCGCCATATACTGTCATGCAGACACACAAATACACACACACAAATACACACACACGCACACACATATACACACACACACATAGATACATGTAGAGTATGAAGCAAAAGCAATATGGAACTTTTGTTTTTCTTCCTTTCTCTCGCTCTCCCTCTCTCTCTAATACTTTAAAGTGTGTTATTCAAACCTCCCTCAGTCTCCTACATCCATAACCATAACAGTATTATCTGTGCCTCTCTTTCTACTTAGCGCATTACGTGATGTCTGCGCCTCTTTCCCTGCCTTTTCTATGATACCGACGCCTCTGTCCCTCCCTCTCTCTATATATTTCGAACATTATCATGTACCTCTCCAATATACTTTCTATGATATTTATGCAAGCTCTTGAATTCGGCTGTATATATGTGTGTGTATGTGGCTATATGTGTGTTAATATATATATATATATGTATTTGTGCATGTGCGTGTGTAAATTGTATGCATGTGTGTATGTATGTATGTATGTGCCCGCAGACACGTCCCAGGTGTCTCCAATTGTAATGCTCCCAGGAACGCCCGCAAAATTCACAAGAAAAACACGTTTGAAACAAATACGAGACACATATACAGAACTTCCCACCTTCTGTTACGTAAATAGATACCTCCTCCAACTTTATTGTGCGTGTGTGTGTGTGTGTGTGTGTGTTTTTGTGATGATATATATATGCGTGTGTATGCGTATGCTAGAGTGAAAGGTGTGTGTGTGTATGTGGCTGGGTGTGCGCGCGTGTGTGTGAACGTGTAGGTGTACGTGTACGTGCGTGTTAGTATGTGTGTGTGCCTTTGTATGTGTACGGGTGCGTGTTTGTCTGCTTTGTTGTCGCCGATGGATAGCTCATCCAAACTTTGTGTGCGTGTTCGTGTGTGTTTTCTTCGTTCTGCAAAAAGGATGGAGATAGACTTTCCAAACTATGTGAGAGAACCATGTGTGATACATATGTGTGTGTGTGTGCGTCATACTAGAAGAAAAGAAATGAAGGAGGAGCGTTGCCTTACGTGATCGTCTCCGTGGAGGTATGTAGTAGTCGTCAAGAGACGGCGCAGACGGCGGTAAAAATGAAGAAAAGATAGACCGAGAAAGACCTCTATTTTTAGTACTCGCAGCGGAGACGAAGAGTTGTGGTGACTGGTGTTGACGTTGTTTTGTATTAAAACGAGAGGAGACAGAGAAACTCTCTGTTTGCTCTGACCTCGTTTCTCGAGGAGCACCTTGCCAGCAGGACTTCAACAAAGCACTGACAGAAGCAGCATGAGCAGCAGCAGTGGCAGTAGAAGGTTCATCAGGAGGGAAAGGAGAAAGAAGAGGAAGAGGAGGAAATAGTAGTGGTTGTTGTTTCTGATCCGTGAAGGAAGGCGATGAAGAAGAAGAAGAAGCAACTGCAGTACCAGTAGTACATAGTGCACTATCAGTAGAATGAACAGCAGGGGGAAAAGCAGCGGGCATATAACTGCCGAGAGCTGGAAGGTTATGTGAGGATGGCGGTAGCATTAGACTGGGAATTGGGAAAGGTGGTAATAATGGTAGTGGTGGTAGTAGTTGTGGTAGAGAAGAAGAAGAATCGAGAAACGGAGAGCGAAACGACGGAGTACAAGAAAAAGAGGAAATATAATTTTGCAGAGATCGACTCATTTTCTTGAGAGTGACAGGAGGTACTAAAGAAGCAGAGAACTCTTGTGGACATACTACTCCTGTAATGAGAGCTGAAGTAGTTCGTATTGGTGCTAATCCTATCACTACACAACTTCCCGGGGCTGCTAGTGGTGATGTTTGCTGCCGGTGCTGCTGCTGGCGCTGCTGCTGGCGCTGTAGTTGCTGCTGTTGGTGTGGCTTTTGTGGCTCCACCGCGGGAGTGGAGAAGTCAACGGAGGGGTGAAATGTAGAGGGTGCATACGCTTGTGAGAGCGAAAAAGAAGTAGCTATGACCGAAGAAATGGTTGGTGTCGATAATGACAATGATGATGATGATGCAGAAGAAGAAGTCGGAAACGAATGAGGCACTGATGATGCAGAAGAGAGCCTTCCAGGGGCGGTAGGAGTGGTGACAGCAGCACCACACACGACAGGTACACCTGCCGGAGTGTTGCGAAAATGTACCGAATAAGCGGAAGCAGCAGAAGACGAGAAAGACGAAGGAGAAAAAGAAGAAGAAGAGGCAGACAGTGGAGAAACAGAGAAATCAGGAGTGCAAAGAGGCTTTTCGTAGAGTGTTTCTCCTTGACTTTCGGTCGTAAGTGAAGATGTGATGCTTCTATTGCGAGCAGCATGACTACTACACCACTGAAATGCATGTGTACAACTCCGCACGTCATTTTCGTCTTCTTTTGCCAAAGGTCCGTCCGGTAGTATCATCGATGGTGTTGCTGTGGGAGTGCCTCCTGCTTCTGCTCTTTTTGGTGCTGTTGCTCTTGCTCTTGCTGGTGTTGTTGCTGCTGGTGCTCGTGTGGGTGGTGTTGCTGATGCTGTTGTTGGTGTTGCTCTCGCGGCTCTTGATCTTGTTGCTGCTGTTGTTGTTCTTCCTGCTGCTGTTGCTGCTGGTAATGGTGGTGGTCGCGGCGGAGCAGCCTCTACTTTTGCTGCGGGCATAGGGACACTAGAAGTAGTAATACCCGTAGAAGCATCTGCAGGAAGGAGTAGTACTCTCTTCTTTCTCGTTGCTGGCCTTGAGCCTAACGGAGCAGCAACAGCAGCAGCAGGAGCAGCAACAGCACCACCACGACCGAATGTAGCAGCAACAACAGCAGCAGCAGCAGTAATAATAATAGCAATGGATACAAAGAAAGCAACGCACACACGCAGTATAATTGGAGAGCAACACACTTGCGCCAAGTACAAACCTCATTCGTTTACATGTATACCCACACATATATGTACACATATATGTATAAGCGTATATATACATATATATATATATAAAGAAAGACAGGAGATACAAAGGAACGATGTTCTCGTCTGAAACCCAGCACAGTTGAAGGGAGTATAAATTCTACTCTGTGCACATGTACACCCACACATATAGGTAAGATGAAAGTACGCGCACATGTATATATATATATATACCTTCAAGACGAAGCAACACGGATATTTAGAGGATATATAGGAGGTAAGTACACGCATATGTACATATATGGGACAAATGTTCACGCATATATACATATACAGGACGTACGTACATGCATATATATATATACAGGACGTACGTACATGCATATGTACATATATAGGACGTAAGCACATGAATATCTATATATAGATGGGAAGAATGTACACACATATATACATGTCTAGGTTGTACGCACATGCATATATACATATATAGGACGTAAGCACATGCATATATACATATATAGGTCGTACGTACATGCATATATACATATATGGACGAATATACATGCACATAGATACATACACAGGACGAACGTCCACGCATAGATACATACACACGACTGAAGTACGTGCATATACATATATACATTAGACACACGAGAGGCGATACTGGGGGGTATGGAGTATTCGTATGAAGATACAGAGCTATATACTCATTCATGGAGAAGTCACTGAAGTATGTAGGCAAGGTATGTCTTGCTTTTATCAATGCATCTCTCGTCGACACCTGTAAGTACACCCAGACATTATATATACAGGGGCACGCACACACATAGACACACATGCACATGTTATGTGTATATGTGAATGGGAGAAGCATCGATATCAGTATACCTGCGCCACCAACAAACGGACGAGTAGCACCAACAGCAGCAGCAACGGTTGCAGCAACAGTAGCAGCAACAGCAGTAGCAGCACCAGCAGCAGCAACAGTAGCAAGTATGTGTCTGTCTGGGTGTGTATGGGTCCATGGACTACAACTAAAAACTGCTGGTGGCTGTAATGAAAAAAGAGCCATCTGCGAGTGTTAGAGAAGTACCACATATATAAATATATATGCTTGTACATACATATATACATTTGTACATATATACATATACATATATACTTCTACACTCATACATATATGTATATGTATGCCTGTAAATATATACCTACATACATATATATATATATATATATATATATATATATATATATATATATATGCTTGTACATACATACATATTAATATACTCGTACATATATATATATACATATATATGCTTGTACATATACATATATATACGTAATGTGTACGGTGTACGCTTTTACTCTCTCCTTCCTCCTTTACACATATATACGTGTATACGTATATATACATATACGTATATACACATCTACAAAATCTGTACGATGTATCGTCCACCGCCGACCTTCCTTGTATATATATATATATATATATATATGTATACGTGTCTACATACATTTATATACATCTATATATGTAGAGACATATGTATATATATATATATGTATGTGTCTACATACATGTATATACATGTATGTATGTAGAGACGTACATGTATCTATGAATATATATGTATATTTACATACTTATGTATATATATGGAGTGCAGGTGCAAATGACAGAGAAAAAGGAAGATAGAGATAAGTACATATAGATAGAGAGATAGAGACAGAGAGATACAGTGGGACAGAGATACAGACAGAGAGATAGAGAGATACAGATAGAGCGAGAGAGAAAGAGATAGAGATAAGATAGAGAGAGCGACAGAAAAAGATAGAATGAGAGATAGAGAGAGAAAGAGTTAGACAGATAGAGAGAGAAGAAGAGAGAGACAGAGAGAAAGAAAGCCGTGAATAGAGAAAGAGAAAGCGGTAAAGGGATAGAGAGAGAGAAGGAGATGAAGAGAGAGATAGAGAAGAGATAGAGATAGAGAAGAGATAGAGATAGAGAAGAGATAGAGATAGAGCCATTGAGAGAGCGACGGAAGCAACGACGACGAGAAGGAGCGAGAAAGAGATAGAGAGAAACTCAGACAGTCCCAGAGAAGGAGTGAAGGCCACACCACCCCAGAGGACAATGGGCAGAGGCCTGCGATGCTTACAACACCTATATTCAGACATGCATGCACACATCTATACATAAATACACACATCCAAGCAAATATACAAGTCACTACGAAGTATTCGAAGTACACACATACAGGCAAATACACTAGTCAATGTAAGGTGTTCTAGAGTGTATATACCTGAGCACTGTTGCTGCCGCAACAGTTCCTCGGGGCGTGTGGGACTGGACGTTGGGATAGACTGACAGCCTTGTTCACTTTCTTGGCGCTGTGTTTGCTCGATATTCTGTGAAGATTGTTTTTGCGTTTGCTTTTGCTGCTCTTGTGGCGGTCTTCTTCTGCGGTGACGGCTTATATGTTGCTGCATCTTCCCTTGTGGATATATCTCAAACTCCTTCTCCCTCTCCTCCTTCTCCTTATCGGCTGCCTCCTCGCATAGTTTCATCTGCTTCTCGGCTTCTGAGGTCTCACACCCTGAAACGCGAGGGGGCAACGCTGCTACACCAAGTGAAGGCGCTGCCATTCCAGAGACGAACCTACTACTGGGGCTATTTAATACGCTGTTGCTGTTGCTATTCTTAGCAGTCGTACTGGTCACACTGTTAGGACCACAAGAGCTACTCTTACTACTACTACTACTACCACTACTGCTACTACTACTACCATTGTTACTATCAGTGGTCTTGATGCCAGTAGTATATGTAGTATTGATGCCGCTGGTTGGACTGTGAACACAATTGCTGCCATTAGCAGTGTCCCTACTACTGCTACTACTAGTACTACTACTGCTGCTGCTGGTGGAATTAGTGCTGCAGATATTATTGTTGTTGCTTTCAGTGCTACTAATACTACCACCACTACTTTTAATGATGTTGCTGCCGCGGCTGCTTTTCTTGTCACCGGAGAAAAGTGAGGCGAAGGTACTACCAAAAGAAGGGCTCGACAACGAAGCAGAAGAGGAAGAAGATAGAGAAGAAGCAGATAGTAGAGGTGATTGCTGACTCTGCAATAGTCTGGCGAGTTCAACCGGCAGCGGCCGTTGCAACAACGTGGCAGCAATGGTTTGCATGAATGGCTTCTTATTATGACCTTGATATTGCTGTAGCGCGGCCAGTAAGGCATTCGCATTATGTATTGGCTGGCACTGTTGTAGAGCAGGTAAAGCTCCTCGGGTGCTTTCTTCTGCCTCGCGGCCTCGAACAGCTGACGCATTCAGTAGCGACATTGTAGGAGACCCCCCCTGCAGCGCCTCCTGCAGCAGCTGCTGGAGGGATCGTACCTGCTTCTTCAGATGAAGCAGTAGGAGTTGGTGTTCCTCTACGGACAACTGCTGCTGTGGGGAAAGCTGCTGCTGCTTCTGAGAGAGGTTTGTTTGCATGTGCTGGTTTTGGGAAAGCTGGTGCTGTTGAGACTGATCCTTTTGATGTTGCGGTGTCCCTACGTACTGCTGCTGCTGCTCGTGCTCGCGCGGTGGAGGGAGCGGTTGCTGTTGCTGGTGCTGTATAGGGGAAAATTGCTGCTGCGGCTGACGGAGGAGAAGGAGGAGGCGAAGGAGCTGCTGCTGCTGCAGTTGCTGCTGCAGCTGAGAGAGCTGCTGCTGAGAGAGCTGCTGCTGTGGCGAGACCTGCTGACGCAGCTGCTGCGGCTGCTGACTGGTGAGGAGTGGCTGGGGCCGTGAGGAGACCTGGACGGTGGCTTCCTGCTGCTTTGCTAGTGCCTCGCGTTGCTGCCGTTCCTGCTGCTGACGTAGCAACCCCTGGAGTTGCTGCCGCAGTTGTAGTTGTTTTAGTAGCAGCTGCGCTCGAGACGGAAGCGGACCCTGTTGTTCCGTGTGCTGCTGGTGCGGCCGTACCCACGGCTGCTGCTGCTGCTGTTTACTTGACTGCGATTGCAGTTGCGAAAGATCCTGCTGCTGCGGCTGCAGCTGCTCCGGCAAATGCTTCTGCTCGTGCTGTTGCTGCTGCTGCTTTTTTTCCTGCAGCTGTCCACGTCGCTCGCGCCGCTGCACGGGCAGACGCGAGGCGGGATGTGATTGTTGCTGCAGTATCATTGCGTGCTGCTTAAGCGTACTGTGGAGATCCACTAGTACGTCTCGTTGCTGTTGACATGCGGAGAGCCCTTGCTTTGAACACTGCTCCACCAGCTGCCGTTCTTGCTGTTCTATTCCCTGCTCCCACAGGGTATTACTACTATTTCCGCTGCTGCTGCTGCCACGACACACACAACTACCACAGTCGCTATTCCCTTGTTTGCTGCTGTCTACATTGCCGGTGCTGTTGCTACTGCTGGTATTTCTCCCGCTGCTGTTAATGCTGCCGATGTTGCTGCTGCTACTGCTCGTGTCTCTACTGCTGTTGACGCTGCTACTGCTGATTCTGCTGCTGAGGTTGCTGCTGCTGATGCTGCTGCTGCTGATTCTGCTGCTACTGATGCTGCTGCAGCTGATGCTGCCGCTGCTGGTGGTGTTGCAGCTACCATCGCTGTTGCCGCCACTTCGCTTAGACCCTCCTCCACACCGTCTTTGTTGTTGCTTCCTGCTACTACTACTACTGTCCATGGCTGTCGCGTCCTTCACAGCATGCATCCACGCGCCTCTCACCATCAGCGCATATTACCACGCTGACCATCCGCTCTACCTCCTCGTCGAAGCCTTGTCTGCTGCGAATGCCCTTCATTTTCTTCTTCAAGGTTTTGTTTTTCTTCTTCTCCTTCTGCTTGCCCCGCTTCCTCTTCTTCACGCTGCTCGAACGTCGACCCTCTTTTTTGCTGCTCTATTACTTCCTCAGCCTGTGACTGCTGTTGCTCTCCCAGCTGCTGCTGGTGCTGCCCCATTGGCTTCTGACATACCGTCTCGAGTGAAAATTCCGTTTGCTGCATATGTTGCGCGGCAGATTTCTGTGCTTCTTCCTTTGAACATACAAGCTCTCGGTGACCGTCAGTATTTGAGAAAGATGGAGAGGAGGACAGCTCTTCCTGCTTCTTTGACAGTGACGAATGCGTTTGTTGCTGTTGCTGAGAAGAAATCAAATGCAGCGTTTGCACCTGCTCTCGCTGCTGCTGCTGCCGCACGGCATCATGCTGCTGTTGCTGCTGCTGGGGCCCGTGTGGAACAACCCTCTGCTGCTGCTGCTGCTGTTGTTGTAGTCGCTCGGTCTGCATTGTTAGCAGCTTGTGCCCGGATGAAGCTCTCTCCCTCTGCTCTTCTTCTTGTTGCTGCTGTTGCTGGTCCGTTTCGTCTGCAACATCTTCTTCGTTATTCTCGTCTTCTTGTTTGTGCTGATTGTGATGGTGGTGGTGGTAAGAGCTGTCAGAAGGATCTTCTCTGTCATTATCATCTCTCTCCGAATGCTGCGTTTGTTGTTGCCGATGTCTTTGCAACAACTCGCTATGACGTCCTTCCATCTTGTCTCCAACGCGTGGTCGTTTTCATACTTCTCTTGTCTCTCCTCTTCCACTTGCTGCTCCCTCACTTCTTCATTTTCGTGTTGCTGTTGCTGTCGTCTTGGTGCCTAATATAACATACCTCACATTGCAATAGCCACCACCACCACCGTCAACATCGCTGCTCCTGCTGATGCATACCTTCTCTCTTCACATATTATCTCTGAGTCCCTGACAGGATTACTACAAGTAGTACTACCAGCGCCAGTGCTAGTACTAGTAGCAGCAACACTGCTAGTACTACTAGCAACAGCAGTGCTACTACTACTACTAGTAGCAGCCGCAGAGCAAGTACTACTACTACTACTAGTAGCAGCCGCAGAGCAAGTACTACTACTACTACTAGTAGCAGCCGCAGAGCAAGTACTACTACTACTACTACTACTAGTAGCAGCCGCAGAGCAAGTACTACTACTACTACTAGTAGCAGCCGCAGAGCAAGTACTACTACTACTACTAGTAGCAGCCGCAGAGCAAGTACTACTACTACTACTACTAGTAGCAGCCGCAGAGCAAGTACTACTACTACTACTAGTAGCAGCCGCAGAGCAAGTACTACTACTACTACTAGTAGCAGCCGCAGAGCAAGTACTACTACTACTACTAGTAGCAGCCGCAGAGCAAGTACTACTACTACTACTAGTAGCAGCCGCAGAGCAAGTACTACTACTACTACTACTAGTAGCAGCCGCAGAGCAAGTACTACTACTACTACTAGTAGCAGCCGCAGAGCAAGTACTACTACTACTACTACTAGTAGCAGCCGCAGAGCAAGTACTACTACTACTACTACTAGTAGCAGCCGCAGAGCAAGTACTACTACTACTACTAGTAGCAGCCGCAGAGCAAGTACTACTACTACTACTACTAGTAGCAGCCGCAGAGCAAGTACTACTACTACTACTACTAGTAGCAGCCGCAGAGCAAGTACTACTACTACTACTAGTAGCAGCCGCAGAGCAAGTACTACTACTACTACTACTAGTAGCAGCCGCAGAGCAAGTACTACTACTACTACTACTAGTAGCAGCCGCAGAGCAAGTACTACTACTACTACTAGTAGCAGCCGCAGAGCAAGTACTACTACTACTACTAGTAGCAGCCGCAGAGCAAGTACTACTACTACTACTACTAGTAGCAGCCGCAGAGCAAGTACTACTACTACTACTAGTAGCAGCCGCAGAGCAAGTACTACTACTACTACTACTAGTAGCAGCCGCAGAGCAAGTACTACTACTACTACTAGTAGCAGCCGCAGAGCAAGTACTACTACTACTACTACTAGTAGCAGCCGCAGAGCAAGTACTACTACTACTACTAGTAGCAGCCGCAGAGCAAGTACTACTACTACTACTACTAGTAGCAGCCGCAGAGCAAGTACTACTACTACTACTAGTAGCAGCCGCAGAGCAAGTACTACTACTACTACTACTACTAGTAGCAGCCGCAGAGCAAGTACTACTACTACTACTAGTAGCAGCAGCAGCAGTGCTAGTAGTCCTACTACTACTACTACTAATAGCAGCAGCAGTGCTAGTTCTAGTAGCAGCAGCAGTAGGCCCTCGCCATCCAAATGCTGCTTGCAGGGCTGCTGGTGTATTTCGTTCAATAACACTTTCAGATTACGCTTCAACACTATAATCGATGTCCACTGTGACTGCAGAAGGAGGAATGGTATTATTCTCTCTTGCTTCTTCTCTTAAAGAGTTCACCACCGTATATAAATTTTTCATGTATCTTCAGAATGACTTGTACTACATGGGGACCTGCTGCTGTGCAGTTACTTGCCACAACTGTTGTGGGCACTGTTTGTGAACCTTCTGCCTCTTTGGACGTAGCAAGATGTAATCATCTCCATGTCACACACACATATGCGTGTGCATAAAACGATGTAGCTACTTTTAGGTTGTCGGAAAACACTGATGAAGCGACCTGTCATGTAGATAACTACCTCCCATGCATGAATTTTTAAATGAAGAGTAAAGAACTCTGTGCTATAATGGCGCCTTATTGCACATATACATATATATATATAAAGAGAGAGACTAGTGAAGGTATATAGCAGGTAGCAACTTTCACGACAAAAGAAAAGCAACTCGTGAGTTCTTTTGAGAAAAAGAGACGAGGCGATAACGCTGACTAGATGCACGACATAAACATGTAGGTACAAATATTTATAGAGGGAAAAAGAAAGGGTTGCAAGCACTAAGTCAAGCAGCTAGCCGCTTTTTGTAAAACAGCAAAACCAACGTGACGCACAGACACACACACACACAAACTATATATATATATATATGCACTCGACTTTTACGCAGTCAGCAATTCCTCTATACATTTGAAATAGCGTGTGGCTGCTAATAAAGGAGTGCTCTCAAAGGCTTTCAAAAACAGTTGGCAGTTGTGCTGCTGGTGTCGCACTGTCAGCTGACAAGATTCAATTCAAATCTATCGGCAGGACTAGAGGCAGTAACACTGGAAAATATAACAGACATGGAAGTAGTCGTTGCAGTAGGGCGAGCAGCTGCCACGTGCATAGAGTGTATATACTCTTATTCCTTGCGTATACTACTACAGCTGCCGCAGATCACAAGGATGATACCGTCACACACACTGATCCCCTGCTGCAGTGTTCTGCGTCTCATGGCGTTGCGGCATTTCTGCTTTCCTGGTTTTTTACTTTGTTCAACAATCTCGCCCAGACCCTTCCTCCAGCAGACATTGCTAGTGCGTCGGTGCGGTCGTCTGAGGCAGTCGTCTAAGGCTGTCTCCCTTCATATTCGTACCAGAGGTAAGTCACTGAAAAATGCGGCTGTACGACGCTTCTGGTCTGGTGGTGGCTCGTGCTACTGCTGCTAATGCTGCCTAGGGAGGGGGAGAGGATGATACATTAGTAAGAAAAAAGATTTTGCGTTTTCCTTTTCTTTCTATACATGGTTCCTTACTGTGGTAATACTACCACTGCTGCTACTGTCGCTTCTGCTGCTACAGTTCTCCTTTTCTTTTCCAGTTCCTCAGGAAGACGATGATAAGAGAAAAAAGAATCGAGAGACCTCTTCAAAGTGAGAAGCGACGCAACACTCCACGCGTCAACAGTGCGACTCGCCCTTCGCAGCGAAGAAGAGTACCTGCTCCTGTATGACACAACGGGACAGAGAACAACCACGTTCTTCTGTGGACTACTTGTCAAAAGAGCAACAAACAACATTTTGAACGGACCAAAAAGGGGTTTGCCTTAAGTACAGCGTCCGCCAGTGCATACTAAGACACTTACAGTGTCAGCCAGCAGCCAGAAATATAGCGTCTAAAAAAAATCAAACCAATCAATTATGATTTCTGCTCTCACAACTGCTGCGTGTATAGTGTATGCAACAACGAGATCTCTACCTTCCGCGCGACGCTCCCAAACTCACGTAATATGACCCCTGTGCGTCTACATGTGTGTGGGTGTAGATGTCTGTCGGCCTCTGTACGTGTAAATGAGTGCGTTTCCTCGCGTTTGACAACGTGCGTCTGCTTGTGCACGTGCGGCTGAATGTGTGCGTGTTGAGTCGTTTGTGTATGTGTGAGCAAATCTACATGTACTATTTGCCGGCCACACAAGGAGTGTGTGTGTGAAACTGTGTTTGTGTATGGGGCCGTCGCAATGTTATTTTGTTTGTGCGAGCAGCTCCGTGCAGAGTAGAGTTCTATAGTCGAGCGAGGCTCCATGTCGACGTACTGGGACACATATGTAGTGTGTGCTACGTGCGTCAGAGTGCTACGCGCGGGTAACTGACCAGTCATCTCCTAGCAAAGTAGCACGTGGTTTTCTCACCTCGGTTTTCACCAAGACAAATTGTGCAGACATTTCGACATATTGCAGTAGCAGTACAAACAACAACTCACACGTGTAACCGAGATATACAGCAGCAGCGGTGTTGGGAAAAATCCACATGTGCTGGCGAAGAGAGCTGCAGCTGAATCTCGTCATCTGTGGACGCGTTCCCGTACACGTACGCGCACACGCTCAATCAATTTCTAAGATGCTGTATTCTGCACTTTGAAAGACGTGGCACACTGTTGCTGGAACGTTGACGGGGATGTGGCGAGCGTACTCGCCCGTAATAATTCGCTTTTGTGCGACTACCACTACTACTACTATTACAGCCGACCCGCGCCATGCCCAGGCATTTGATGCTTCTGCTTTGATAAAACTCTCATTCGACTGCCCGAGAGTGTACCGTCCAAACCGCAAGGCTTGACTGCAGGCTGTGCTCTAGCGGCGAACACTTACTCTAATTTTTCTCCACGAAACAATCCTCGGTGGGAATACTTGCACTGGTGCGCGTTTTGCAACACACAGCCTCTGCTCGTACTGTGAACCTCGTTGCTCTTCATTGGTCATACGCCGTGCGTTTCGGATGCGGCTGCAGAAGCTGTGCACCATTCCTGGGTGTCAAAATTTTGCCCTACGGCTATTGCGTGACGGCTCCTGTCTCCTCGCTTCTGTTTTGTTGTTACGTGCCCGTGAAAGCGAGAGGGGAAAGAGGGAGAGGGCGTTGGTGCGGATGCACCATTTATATGCGCTTGCTACTTGTGAGCTGGAGTCCACCGACAGCAGCTTGCTAGAAGATCTCTCGCTTATGTAGCTGCTTCCACTTTCGACAGATGCACTGAATGCGGAACCCGTCACTGTGCGGTTCGGTGCTGTTAGCAGAAGGCGACCACAAGTGCTTTGCTTCTGTCTGTTCCACGCATCCTCACCGCCGTGTATTGCTGCAAACGAAGGCAGCTGGTGTGCTGATCCGTCTGCATACCACTGCTGAGGTGGTTGGGGGGCCAAGACACACACACGCAACGGCAACAAGAGCAGCAGTGGCAGCATTCATACCTACGGCAGCGGCAGAGGGTGGCTGTGCTGGTGCTGGACGCGATCCCGTGCGCTGTTCCCTCCTTCACCAAATCAATGGCTGGTGCCTCCAATCGTCAGAAAAGCGGTGGTGTGCAATGGCGGGGTTGGCGCACGCTCGCTGCGACCGCACAAACTCCATATGTGTGTATTTGTGAGTAGAGGGATATATTATCTGATAAACCCACTTGAGTGGACGTATGCGCATATTACTGGGATTTTCATGTGAAGAGCACGTTTCCCACATATGTGCATCCAGTTTATATTATCTGTACTGTGTTTGCTTGTTATGGTAAGCATACGGGACTCGTCCTCCTGACCCGCTCTACAGACAGAGAAACCTACACACTACCGATTTTACAGATATGAGCGTACGAACGGACATCAGGGGACGCAGCTCGTGGAAGGCGCCCAAGGCTTCCCCATGGAATAACCTCTCAATCCTGCACGTACACAAGGCGTGTACGCGTCTGCGGCGCATATGCATGTACTTGGGACAGATGTCTTGCACATAAACAAGCCTGCACATGCTGTCGCTCCGCTCGTCAGCCAGCGCAAGTTCCCGCGCACGCCTACCCGGAGGCGGCTCTAACAGTGGCAGACAGACGCGCGATGGAGTGCAACACGGTACGCAGCGTGTATTAACTGTCATAGCGATGCTTTTTCTGAAAGCGTTAGAAGAACGTCGTCGCTGCAAGGGGAATACGGCGGGAAAATTTGTCTTTGGACCCTTGTTGCCACGGTGCCAAGCGAGCACATCGCATTATCCTCCCACGTAAGAAAGGGGCGCACGGGGGGGCCTGAAAAGGAGAACGCTGGACGTCTAAATTCCTTAGGTGTAAAGTCTTGTTGGACACATATGCACAATCGTATGTCTGTACGTATATAATTAGGTTTGAAAGCGCATACGCGGGATTAAAGACGTATATGAGCTTCATGTGAGACTTTGCGGCGCAGTGGATTGACGGACGAAACTACAAATTCAAAAGGCAGCCTAGAATTAGGGGGAATTAGGATATACGTATCTATGGAACATGGAGGTGTCACAGATCAAAGTGAACGGTATTGGTACATGCACTGGTATGTCTTGTTAACTGTATACGGTAGTACACTCGTATCTCTTCATTGACTGGGCCGTCTCCCGGTCTACACACGTCGACGTTTTCTGGCGGGACGCATTCGTCCTTTGTCAGATGACCACAGTTGCAAATGCTGCAAAAAACAGTTCTACTCGTGTTATGAGAATACTTGCGGCGCTGTTTAAACCACTTCACCTGATTCGACATTCCGGCAGCGAAGGGATCTCCATCCATCCCAGCAGCATGCAAGGCTGGCGCCTCACTAGCGTTTGCATCGATAGGGACGGAAGAAAAGAACAACTAGCTGCGGGGCTTCGAGCGGAGTAATAAACACAGGAAACAATGGTGGAGAATTAGACTATAATACATCAACCGTAGTAGTCTGCAGGCATGGAGAAGGTAACCGCTGCTTTTTCTTGCGGAACCGTATTGTTTTCATTGTCTTCGCACCACGCAGCACACGGTGTCACGTGACCGTCTTCTTCCGTACGTGCACAACAGCGGCTCCATGTGTCTGTAAGCGGGAGTAACGCGCTTGAGTAGTGGACAGAACCTCGAAGGACGGCTTCGAGACGAGAAAAAGAGAGAAAGAATGGTAGTGTCAAGCCGCGTAGAGTTCAATTGACCAGTTTGACCGTACTGCAGTGAGCTGTATTATGGCCAACACACGCCAGCAAAGAATGTTGTATACCTGCAACAAGTGAAAACCACTTTGTACCTATGTAATATTTGCGGAGCTGTACGTGCCACATCCATCGCAAGGGTTCCTGTGGAGACTCCGTATAGGAACGTGACGGAGGTAGACGTGTGCCAGGCCGCTAAACCCGCCTCGTTAAGATCGCGGATCATTGGAGGATGCCTTGTCTTCTTAATCTACAGCACACTTGTCCATCTGAAAGTCGAATGCACACTGTTAATTAGTACGCTGGGCTCTCCGAGCGCATATGTACTCGATATTTGTCCGTGGGTACAGTGTGAGCCTCGGCTCGTGCTGGGCACGCATACATGAGGCTTGTTCAGGATGACTAAGCGTGTGGCTCACTCGCTCTCCACTGTGTTCGAAGCCCGCCACGCCCTGAGATCGAAAATGACGTTTACTGGTCATTTCACGTATACTGCAGTGTTGTGCACCGCTGGAAAACCGGGGTGCAACACAGAATCGTGCTGGCCAGTGGGGGTTGAGAAGTGAATCGTGAAAGCTTCACACGGAAGATTAGTGCTGACGCACACGGACGTGTACGTCAAATGATACTGGGACACCCAAAACGATCTTTGTGGAGCTCTACAGAAGCAAAACGAACCGTGCTTCTATTTTACCATCTATAAGACATGTGGAAACAGTAAGACGTAGTGTGAGACCCGTCGGGCGGATGAAGCGCCATTTTTCCTAGCCAGCTGAGAGTATAGGAGACAAGTAGGATATTATTTGTGAGAAATGGTCTTGAGCATTCTTTCAAAGCAAAAGTGGTCCCACCAACCCCTCGCACACCCGCACTATCCCCCGAAAAAGCATCACAAGGCGTGGTAGGAGGTCTAAACCACACACTAGCACTTGATGTGACCTTCGCGAAAGTCCACACTGATCAGCAGCATCAGCGTGCTTCTGGGAGTGACAGGTGATTCCAGGAGCCGGACGAGCCGTAGCAGCAGTGGCGAGGCGGAGAGACGCAGGAAGCATCAGGCGAGCTAATGAAGTGATGCTATGTACTGTCAGGTGGAAAGCGTTGTGTGCTTGAAGCTTTCCAGGACCAAAGCAGCGAGATGCGCCGGCGGCCAGTAGTGTTCAACCCACACACAGCGAAAAAGAGACAGGAAAGAAACCTGCTACCTTCGCGCTGCGTAAATTCGTCGGTATATCTACTCGAAAGTGTCACCGTACAAGCTTTTACACCTATAAAGCGTACTTGAGAGACACTTGATGACGTAGTCCAAAGAGTAGAGCGACCCTACCAGGGAAACGAGACACTATGACAGACAAGGCGACAAACGCATGTTTGGGAAAACTCTGTTATAGTAGTAAATGGCCGGAACGCCGGAAGCCTGCGGACGGAGGAGACGAACATCACGAGAACCACACAGACCGTGAGCAGTCTTTGCATCTGTGGTGGTTTGTGGCTAACAAATCCACAAAAAATGCGAATCGCACGAACATCTGAACCGTACCTGTCTCAACACACAGTCTGCAGAGTCGTCGGTAAGTGGTATACGCGGAGCTTCCTACAGAGCCTTACAGTAGACCTGAGTCCATCATTACTTTGGTCCTAACACCACGCAGACGCGCTCCGGGAAACGCTAACGGCGAACCTTCTGCAGTGATGGCCGTCGGTCTGTGTAAAAGAGGTTGTCTATATTGGTCTAGTCAGCTGGAAACGATTCAGCCGTACTAGTTAGGGACGTGGTCGGGGGCGTAGGCTGTGTGCAAAAGGTGGCAGATTAGCCCTTGTGGTGTGAGCTAAAACAAGGATGATAATTGTACGTCTTTGAGAGTGTAAATTAAATTCCGTGACCAGCAGAGAGACCATCCCGAGAACTTCGAAGTCCATGGCTGTTCAAGGATGTGACCGGCTGTACATCAGGACGGAGTTTACATGTATATGCCCACGAGAAATCCCTCTACATACTAGACTTCAGTGCTTTCGTAGTGGACGCAAACAGGGCGGCAATGAGCAACCTGGATGCGTCAGTGCACGACGCCGTTAACTGAAATGAGGACGACTGCATGAAGGTGGTCGAGCACCTGTCTGCTTTTTCCATGAAGAGATGATGGTTCGCGGACACGGCCCATCAAGAGCAACGGCCTGACGACACGTCATCGGGCGCCCACGCCAATTTGTGTCAATGGCGGCAGGTGCGCAGATGCCACATGCAGCTAGCGGAGATACTCTCGTGATCTTTACGAGACGGTTGACTATCCAGATGCTGCGTAGGGGTACTGAGGTATCTGCGTAGCCAGTCCCTAGCGCGTTTCGTTTCTGATGCAAGTGAAGGCTCCCGTAGATTGTAGGTATTAGCCGCACAGTCCGCTTCAGTGGACTCTGTGCACAGCTTGATACCCGCCCGTACCAGGCTTACGTGGAGCGCCACGGACTTGCTAATAATGCATACGATTTAGGCTTAGCAGATCTACGCAGCCAATAGGTGCAGCTGAGCGAGTTCGCCTGCAGAGTCACTGTCCAAGCTTTCGGCGCCGCAAGAAGAGATATCCAGAGGAGGCTTTTGCACAAGGATGCGGGTGGACAGATGCGGAAGACTGAGAGGTGCAAGTAATCTATACACGTGCATAAGGAGGGTTCCGGCCGTCTATGCAAACCGAAACCGCCGTATACCCTCCTCAACTACAGAGCCAGCACCCTAGATTGAGCAGAAGAAGAAGCGTACAAAGGAAGGTTCGGTAGTCAGGTGCTCGAAAGCGCACCAAGCACCAAGCCCGTAGTGGTCTTTTCTGACAGCCTGACAAAACCCCGCGGCACACTGACGCTAATGTGGCTCTGCAGATCCGCATATATATGTGAGTAGAGACGCGTTGTTGTGCAGATCTTGCTGTCAAGCTGTCTCTGTACATACAAATGCGCGAACACGAGAGCGCTACCGCTGAGTCTGCGTAATTCACATACACGATTCCGAGTGCATACACTGACGGGTTTTGCGTAATGTGTTTGCCGTACCACCTCAGACCCAATGAGATGATACGGTGCACGCGAACACGAGAGCGCTACCGCTGAGTCTGCGTAATTCACATGCACGATTCCGAGTGCATACACGGACGGCTTTTGCGTAATGTGTTTGCCGTACCACCTCAGACCCTATGAGATGATACGGTGCACGCGGACAACCGTTTTCGTTGCGCCTAAGCTAACCCTTGCAGCTTTATGACTACGGGGCGACTGGCTTCATGTATAAGTATGCACGTACGTGCCCCGAATTGCCCAGTATCGTACGCCGCTACCACCAATTAGACACTACATCCTTGTGACTGCCCGCTAAGGAACGAATGCACGCACATGTAAACTGAACCCTGAAGTGAAGGATGTGAATTTGCATATAATGCTGTAGTCCTGGAAAGGCTGTTTCTACACATGATACTGATAGGGAAGCAACTGCCGAGTGGAGCGCGTAGGCTATGACCGCAGCACATACGTAAGCGCACGCAAAATTCACGAGTAAACACGTTCAGCATTGAATTTGGTGCATCGTCACTCCTGTACAGCTGCGTACAACGACTCTGACAGAGCGCTAGCGAGCAGAAGATCGACTGTGTACTTCTTCTCCATGAAGCCTCCCACGCAGTACACTCTCCCCCCTGGTTACTGCACCTTCGCGTGCATTGTACGTTTCTGATGGTACAAATAGCGAAGGAGAAGAAACAGAAGTAAGAAGCCTCCCATTGCTATGCCGGCAGTGCTTCGTGAATTCCTACAGGGAACGCTTAGCA
>NW_026697446.1:0-25164 GCF_030435755.1 Ochotona princeps | reverse complement strand
TGATGCTCTACCAGGTTCATTCCTAGATAATGCACTCAAAGGGCACTAAGCATAGAGTGTGAAAACTGAGTTTCCTTGAGAGCTGCTTGGAAGCCTGATGGTGTGTGAAGTTAGTGAGCCAAATGGAGTTGTTCTCCCACAAGAACCACTCGGCTGATCCTTCCTCAATATACCCTTCACCAACATGCAGTGTTTCCTTGATTGAATTAGCTCTCACACCAATATTTGCGTCTAGAGCCTTTGCATTGAGGGCTATTGGAAGCAGCTGTGGCGCTGAAGTTGCCTGTGAATGTGGAGTTGGTGGCATGTGAAACCCGCATGTGGAGCATTCGTTTGTGTGGGATGCTGACCATGGTTCATTTAAGTCCTAGGCACACAAAGGGCACTAAGCATAGAGTGTGAAAACTGAGTTTCCTTGAGAGCTGCTTGGAAGCCTGATGGTGTGTGAAGTTAGTGAGCCAAATGGAGTTGTTCTCCCACAAGAACCACTCGGCTGATCCTTCTTCAATATGCCCTTCACCAACAAGCAGTGTTCCCTTGATTGAATTAGCTCTCACACCAATATTTGCGTCTAGAGCCTTTGCATTGAGGGCTATCTGAAAACGGCTGTGGCGCTGAAGTTGCCTGTGAATGTGGAGTTTGTGGCATGTGAAACCCGCATGTGGAGCATTCGTTTGTGTGGGATGCTCTACCAGGTTCATTCCTAGATAATGCACTCAAAGGGCACTAAGCATAGAGTGTGAAAACTGAGTTTCCTTGAGAGCTGCTTGGAAGCCTGATGGTGTGTGAAGTTAGTGAGCCAAATGGAGTTGTTCTCCCACAAGAACCACTCGGCTGATCCTTCTTCAATATGCCCTTCACCAACATGCAGTGTTTCCTTGATTGAATTAGCTCTCACACCAATATTTGCATCTAGAGCCTTTGCATTGAGGGCTATTGGAAACAGCTGTGGCGCTGAAGGTGCCTGTGAATGTGGAGTTGGTGGCATGTGAAACCCGCATGTGGAGCATTCGTTTGTGTGGGATGCTCTACCAGGTTCATTCCTAGATAATGCACTCAAAGGGCACTAAGCATAGAGTGTGAAAACTGAGTTTCCTTGAGAGCTGCTTGGAAGCCTGATGGTGTGGGAAGTTAGTGAGCCAAATGGAGTTGTTCTCCCACAAGAACCACTCGGCTGATCCTTCTTCAATATGCCCTTCACAAACATGCAATGTTCCCTTGATTGAATTAGCTCTCACACCAATATTTGCGTGTAGAGCCTTTGCATTGAGGGCTATAGAAAACAGCTATGGCGCTGACGGTGCCTGTGAATGTGGACTTGGTGGCATGTGAAACCCGCATGTGGAGCATTCGTTTGTGTGGGATGCTCTACCAGGTTCATTCCTAGATAATGCACTCAAAGGGCACTAAGCATAGAGTGTGAAAACTGAGTTTCCTTGAGAGCTGCTTGAAAGCCTGATGGTGTGTGAAGTTAGTGAGCCAAATGGAGTTGTTCTCCCACAAGAACCACTCGGCTGATCCTTCTTCAATATACCCTTCACCAACATGCAGTGTTTCCTTGATTGAATTAGCTCTCACACCAATATTTGCATCTAGAGCCTTTGCATTGAGAGCTATCTGAAAACGGCTGTGGCGCTGAAGTTGCCTGTGAATGTGGAGTTGGTGGCATGTGAAAGCCGCATGTGAAGCATTCGTTTGTGTGGGATGCTCTACCAGGTTCATTCCTAGATAATGCACTCAAAGGGCACTAAGCATAGGGTGTGAAAACTGAGTTTCCTTGAGAGCTGCTTGGAAGCCTGATGGTGTGTGAAGTTAGTTAGCCAAATGGAGTTGTTCTCCCACAAGAACCACTCGGCTGATCCTTCTTCAATATGCCCTTCACCAACATGCAGTGTTTCCTTGATTGAATTAGCTCTCACTCCAATATTTGCGTCTAGAGCCTTTGCATTGAGGGTTATCTGAAAATGGTTGTGGCCCTGAAGTTGCCTGTGAATGTGGAGTTGGTGGCATGTGAAACCCGCATGTGGAGCATTCATTTGTGTGGGATCCTCGCCAAGTTTCATTTCAGTCCTAAGCACACAAAGGGCACTAAGCATAGGGTGTGAAAACTGAGTTTCCTTGAGAGCTGCTTGGAAGCCTGATGGTGTGTGAAGTTAGTGAGCCAAATGGAGTTGTTCTCCCACAAGAACCACTCGGCTGATCCTTCTTCAATATGCCCTTCACCAACATGCAGTGTTTCCTTGATTGAATTAGCTCTCACACCAATATTTGCGTCTAGAGCCTTTGCATTGAGGGCTATTGGAAACAGCTGTGGCGCTGAAGGTGCCTGTGAATGTGGAGTTGGTGGCATGTGAAACCCGCATGTGGAGCATTCGTTTGTGTGCGATGCTCTACCAGGTTCATTCCTAGATAATGCACTCAAAGGGCACTAAGCATAGAGTGTGAAAACTGAGTTTCCTTGAGAGCTGCTTGGAAGCCTGATGGTGTGTGTGAAGTTAGTGAGCCAAATGGAGTTGTTCTCCCACAAGATCCACTCAGCTGATCCTTCTTCAATATGCCCTTCACCAACATGCAGTGTTCCCTTGATTGAATTAGCCCTCACACCAATATTTGCGTGTAGAGCCTTTGCATTGAGGGCTATTGAAAACAGCTGTGGCGCTGAAGGTGCCTGTGAATGTGGACTTGGTGGCATGTGAAACCCGCATGTGAAGCATTCGTTTGTGTGTGATGCTCTACCAGGTTCATTCCTAGATAATGCACTCAAAGGGCACTAAGCATAGAGTGTGAAAACTGAGTTTCCTTGAGAGCTGCTTGGAAGCCTGATGGTGTGTGAAGTTAGTGAGCCAAATGGAGTTGTTCTCCCACAAGAACCACTCGGCTGATCCTTCTTCAATATGCCCTTCACCAACAAGCAGTGTTCCCTTGATTGAATTAGCTCTCACACCAATATTTGCGTCTAGAGCCTTTGCATTGAGGGCTATCTGAAAACGGCTGTGGCTCTGAAGTTGCCTGTGAATGTGGAGTTGGTGGCATGTGAAACCCGCATGTGGAGCATTCGTTTGTGTGGGATGCTCTACCAGGTTCATTCCTAGATAATGCACTCAAAGGGCACTAAGCATAGAGTGTGAAAACTGAGTTTCCTTGAGAGCTGCTTGGAAGCCTGATGGTGTGTGAAGTTAGTGAGCCAAATGGAGTTGTTCTCCCACAAGAACCACTCGGCTGATCCTTCTTCAATATGCCCTTCACCAACATGCAGTGTTTCCTTGATTGAATTAGCTCTCACACCAATATTTGCGTCTAGAGCCTTTGCATTGAGGGTTATCTGAAAATGGCTGTGGCTCTGAAGTTGCCTGTGAATGTGGAGTTGGTGGCATGTGAAACCCGCATGTGGAGCATTCATTTGTGTGGGATCCTCGCCAAGTTTCATTTCAGTCCTAGGCACACAAAGGGCACTAATCATAGGGTGTGAAAACTGAGTTTCCTTGAGAGCTGCTTGGAAGCCTGATGGTGTGTGAAGTTAGTGAGCCAAATGGAGTTGTTCTCCCACAAGAACCACTCGGCTGATCCTTCTTCAATATGCCCTTCACCAACATGCAGTGTTTCCTTGATTGAATTAGCTCTCACACCAATATTTGCGTCTAGAGCCTTTGCATTGAGGGCTATTGGAAACAGCTGTGGCTCTGAAGTTGCCTGTGAATGTGTAGTTGGTGGCATGTGAAACCCGCATGTGGAGCATTCGTTTGTGTGGGATGCTCTACCAGGTTCATTCCTAGATAATGCACTCAAAGGGCACTAAGCATAGAGTGTGAAAACTGAGTTTCCTTGAGAGCTGCTTGGAAGCCTGATGGTGTGTGAAGTTAGTGAGCCAAATGGAGTTGTTCTCCCACAAGAACCACTCGGCTGATCCTTCTTCAATATGCCCTTCACCAACATGCAGTGTTTCCTTGATTCAATTAGCTCTCACTCCAATATTTGCGTCTAGAGCCTTTGCATTGAGGGTTATCTGAAAATGGTTGTGGCCCTGAAGTTGCCTGTGAATGTGGAGTTGGTGGCATGTGAAACCCGCATGTGGAGCATTCATTTGTGTGGGATCCTCGCCAAGATTCATTTCAGTCCTAAGCACACAAAGGGCACTTAGCATAGGGTGTGAAAACTGAGTTTCCTTGAGAGCTGCTTGGAAGCCTGATGGTGTGTGAAGTTAGTGAGCCAAATGGAGTTGTTCTCCCACAAGAACCACTCGGCTGATCCTTCTTCAATATGCCCTTCACCAACATGCAGTGTTTCCTTGATTGAATTAGCTCTCACACCAATATTTGCGTCTAGAGCCTTTGCATTGAGGGCTATTGGAAAATGGCAGTGGCTCTGAAGTTGCCTGTGAATGTGGAGTTGGTGGCATGTGAAACCCGCATGTGGAGCATTCATTTGTGTGGGATCCTCGCCAAGTTTCATTTCAGTACTAGGCACACAAAGGGCACTAATCATAGGGTGTGAAAACTGAGTTTCCTTGAGAGCTGCTTGGAAGCCTGATGGTGTGTGAAGTTAGTGAGCCAAATGGAGTTGTTCTCCCACAAGAACCACTCGGCTGATCCTTCTTCAATATGCCCTTCACAAACATGCAATGTTCCCTTGATTGAATTAGCTCTCACACCAATATTTGCGTGTAGAGCCTTTGCATTGAGGGCTATAGAAAACAGCTATGGCGCTGACGGTGCCTGTGAATGTGGACTTGGTGGCATGTGAAACCCGCATGTGGAGCATTCGTTTGTGTGGGATGCTCTACCAGGTTCATTCCTAGATAATGCACTCAAAGGGCACTAAGCATAGAGTGTGAAAACTGAGTTTCCTTGAGAGCTGCTTGAAAGCCTGATGGTGTGTGAAGTTAGTGAGCCAAATGGAGTTGTTCTCCCACAAGAACCACTCGGCTGATCCTTCTTCAATATACCCTTCACCAACATGCAGTGTTTCCTTGATTGAATTAGCTCTCACACCAATATTTGCATCTAGAGCCTTTGCATTGAGAGCTATCTGAAAACGGCTGTGGCGCTGAAGTTGCCTGTGAATGTGGAGTTGGTGGCATGTGAAACCCGCATGTGAAGCATTCGTTTGTGTGGGATGCTCTACCAGGTTCATTCCTAGATAATGCACTGAAAGGGCACTAAGCATAGGGTGTGAAAACTGAGTTTCCTTGAGAGCTGCTTGGAAGCCTGATGGTGTGTGAAGTTAGTTAGCCAAGTGGAGTTGTTCTCCCACAAGAACCACTCGGCTGATCCTTCTTCAATATGCCCTTCACCAACATGCAGTGTTTCCTTGATTGCATTAGCTCTCACTCCAATATTTGCGTCTAGAGCCTTTGCATTGAGGGTTATCTGAAAATGGTTGTGGCCCTGAAGTTGCCTGTGAATGTGGAGTTGGTGGCATGTGAAACCCGCATGTGGAGCATTCATTTGTGTGGGATCCTCGCCAAGTTTCATTTCAGTCCTAAGCACACAAAGGGCACTAAGCATAGGGTGTGAAAACTGAGTTTTCTTGAGAGCTGCTTGGAAGCCTGATGGTGTGTGAAGTTAGTGAGCCAAATGGAGTTGTTCTCCCACAAGAACCACTCGGCTGATCCTTCTTCAATATGCCCTTCACCAACATGCAGTGTTTCCTTGATTGAATTAGCTCTCACACCAATATTTGCGTCTAGAGCCTTTGCATTGAGGGCTATTGGAAACAGCTGTGGCGCTGAAGGTGCCTGTGAATGTGGAGTTGGTGGCATGTGAAACCCGCATGTGGAGCATTCGTTTGTGTGGGATGCTCTACCAGGTTCATTCCTAGATAATGCACTCAAAGGGCACTAAGCATAGAGTGTGAAAACTGAGTTTCCTTGAGAGCTGCTTGGAAGCCTGATGGTGTGTGAAGTTAGTGAGCCAAATGGAGTTGTTCTCCCACAAGAACCACTCAGCTGATCCTTCTTCAATATACCCTTCACCAACATGCAGTGTTCCCTTGATTGAATTAGCCCTCACACCAATATTTGCGTCTAGAGCCTTTGCATTGAGGGCTATTGAAAACAGCTGTGGCGCTGAAGGTGCCTGTGAATGTGGACTTGGTGGCATGTGAAACCCGCATGTGAAGCATTCGTTTGTGTGGGATGCTCTACCAGGTTCATTCCTAGATAATGCACTCAAAGGGCACTAAGCATAGAGTGTGAAAACTGAGTTTCCTTGAGAGCTGCTTGAAAGCCTGATGGTGTGTGAAGTTAGTGAGCCAAATGGAGTTGTTCTCCCACAAGAACCACTCGGCTGATCCTTCTTCAATATGCCATTCACCAACAAGCAGTGTTCCCTTGATTGAATTAGCTCTCACACCAATATTTGCGTCTAGAGCCTTTGCATTCAGGGCTATCTGAAAACGGCTGTGGCTCTGAAGTTGCCTGTGAATGTGGAGTTGGTGGCATGTGAAACCCGCATGTGGAGCATTCGTTTGTGTGGGATGCTCTACCAGGTTCATTCCTAGATAATGCACTCAAAGGGCACTAAGCATAGAGTGTGAAAACTGAGTTTCCTTGAGAGCTGCTTGGAAGCCTGATGGTGTGTGAAGTTAGTGAGCCAAATGGAGTTGTTCTCCCACAAGAACCACTCGGCTGATCCTTCTTCAATATGCCCTTCACCAACATGCAGTGTTTCCTTGATTGAATTAGCTCTCACACCAATATTTGCGTCTAGAGCCTTTGCATTGAGGGTTATCTGAAAATGGCTGTGGCTCTGAAGTTGCCTGTGAATGTGGAGTTGGTGGCATGTGAAACCCGCATGTGGAGCATTCATTTGTGTGGGATCCTCGCCAAGTTTCATTTCAGTCCTAGGCACACAAAGGGCACTAATCATAGGGTGTGAAAACTGAGTTTCCTTGAGAGCTGCTTGGAAGCCTGATGGTGTGTGAAGTTAGTGAGCCAAATGGAGTTGTTCTCCCACAAGAACCACTCGGCTGATCCTTCTTCAATATGCCCTTCACCAACATGCAGTGTTTCCTTGATTGAATTAGCTCTCACACCAATATTTGCGTCTAGAGCCTTTGCATTGAGGGCTATTGGAAACAGCTGTGGCTCTGAAGTTGCCTGTGAATGTGGAGTTGGTGGCATGTGAAACCCGCATGTGGAGCATTCGTTTGTGTGGGATGCTCTACCAGGTTCATTCCTAGATAATGCACTCAAAGGGCACTAAGCATAGAGTGTGAAAACTGAGTTTCCTTGAGAGCTGCTTGGAAGCCTGATGGTGTGTGAAGTTAGTGAGCCAAATGGAGTTGTTCTCCCACAAGAACCACTCGGCTGATCCTTCTTCAATATGCCCTTCACCAACATGCAGTGTTTCCTTGATTGAATTAGCTCTCACTCCAATATTTGCGTCTAGAGCCTTTGCATTGAGGGTTATCTGAAAATGGTTGTGGCCCTGAAGTTGCCTGTGAATGTGGAGTTGGTGGCATGTGAAACCCGCATGTGGAGCATTCATTTGTGTGGGATCCTCGCCAAGTTTCATTTCAGTCCTAAGCACACAAAGGGCCCTAAGCATAGGGTGTGAAAACTGAGTTTCCTTGAGAGCTGCTTGGAAGCCTGATGGTGTGTGAAGTTAGTGAGCCAAATGGAGTTGTTCTCCCACAAGAACCACTCGGCTGATCCTTCTTCAATATGCCCTTCACCAACATGCAGTGTTTCCTTGATTGAATTAGCTCTCACACCAATATTTGCGTCTAGAGCCTTTGCATTGAGGGTTATCTGAAAATGGCTGTGGCTCTGAAGTTGCCTGTGAATGTGGAGTTGGTGGCATGTGAAACCCGCATGTGGAGCATTCATTTGTGTGGGATCCTCACCAAGTTTCATTTCAGTCCTAGGCACACAAAGGGCACTAATCATAGGGTGTGAAAACTGAGTTTCCTTGAGAGCTGCTTGGAAGCCTGATGGTGTGTGAAGTTAGTGAGCCAAATGGAGTTGTTCTCCCACAAGAACCACTCGGCTGATCCTTCTTCAATATGCCCTTCACCAACATGCAGTGTTTCCTTGATTGAATTAGCTCTCACACCAATATTTGCGTCTAGAGCCTTTGCATTGAGGGCTATTGGAAACAGCTGTGGCGCTGAAGGTGCCTGTGAATGTGGAGTTGGTGGCATGTGAAACCCGCATGTGGAGCATTCGTTTGTGTGGGATGCTCTACCAGGTTCATTCCTAGATAATGCACTCAAAGGGCACTAAGCATAGAGTGTGAAAACTGAGTTTCCTTGAGAGCTGCTTGGAAGCCTGATGGTGTGTGAAGTTAGTGAGCCAAATGGAGTTGTTCTCCCACAAGAACCACTCGGCTGATCCTTCTTCAATATGCCCTTCACAAACATGCAATGTTCCCTTGATTGAATTAGCTCTCACACCAATATTTGCGTGTAGAGCCTTTGCATTGAGGGCTATAGAAAACAGCTGTGGCGCTGACGGTGCCTGTGAATGTGGACTTGGTGGCATGTGAAACCCGCATGTGGAGCATTCGTTTGTGTGGGATGCTCTACCAGGTTCATTCCTAGATAATGCACTCAAAGGGCACTAAGCATAGAGTGTGAAAACTGAGTTTCCTTGAGAGCTGCTTGAAAGCCTGATGGTGTGTGAAGTTAGTGAGCCAAATGGAGTTGTTCTCCCACAAGAACCACTCGGCTGATCCTTCTTCAATATACCCTTCACCAACATGCAGTGTTTCCTTGATTGAATTAGCTCTCACACCAATATTTGCGTCTAGAGCCTTTGCATTGAGAGCTATCTGAAAACGGCTGTGGCGCTGAAGTTGCCTGTGAATGTGGAGTTGGTGGCATGTGAAACCCGCATGTGAAGCATTCGTTTGTGTGGGATGCTCTACCAGGTTCATTCCTAGATAATGCACTCAAAGGGCACTAAGCATAGGGTGTGAAAACTGAGTTTCCTTGAGAGCTGCTTGGAAGCCTGATGGTGTGTGAAGTTAGTGAGCCAAATGGAGTTGTTCTCCCACAAGAACCACTCGGCTGATCCTTCTTCAATATGCCCTTCACCAACATGCAGTGTTTCCTTGATTGAATTAGCTCTCACTCCAATATTTGCGTCTAGAGCCTTTGCATTGAGGGTTATCTGAAAATGGTTGTGGCCCTGAAGTTGCCTGTGAATGTGGAGTTGGTGGCATGTGAAACCCGCATGTGGAGCATTCATTTGTGTGGGATCCTCGCCAAGTTTCATTTCAGTCCTAAGCACACAAAGGGCACTAAGCATAGGGTGTGAAAACTGAGTTTCCTTGAGAGCTGCTTGGAAGCCTGATGGTGTGTGAAGTTAGTGAGCCAAATGGAGTTGTTCTCCCACAAGAACCACTCGGCTGATCCTTCTTCAATATGCCCTTCACCAACATGCAGTGTTTCCTTGATTGAATTAGCTCTCACACCAATATTTGCGTCTAGAGCCTTTGCATTGAGGGCTATTGGAAACAGCTGTGGCGCTGAAGGTGCCTGTGAATGTGGAGTTGGTGGCATGTGAAACCCGCATGTGGAGCATTCGTTTGTGTGGGATGCTCTACCAGGTTCATTCCTAGATAATGCACTCAAAGGTCACTAAGCATAGAGTGTGAAAACTGAGTTTCCTTGAGAGCTGCTTGGAAGCCTGATGGTGTGTGAAGTTAGTGAGCCAAATGGAGTTGTTCTCCCACAAGAACCACTCAGCTGATCCTTCTTCAATATGCCCTTCACCAACATGCAGTGTTCCCTTGATTGAATTAGCCCTCACACCAATATTTGCGTGTAGAGCCTTTGCATTGAGGGCTATTGAAAACAGCTGTGGCGCTGAAGGTGCCTGTGAATGTGGACTTGGTGGCATGTGAAACCCGCATGTGAAGCATTCGTTTGTGTGGGATGCTCTACCAGGTTCATTCCTAGATAATGCACTCAAAGGGCACTAAGCATAGAGTGTGAAAACTGAGTTTCCTTGAGAGCTGCTTGAAAGCCTGATGGTGTGTGAAGTTAGTGAGCCAAATGGAGTTGTTCTCCCACAAGAACCACTCGGCTGATCCTTCTTCAATATACCCTTCACCAACATGCAGTGTTTCCTTGATTGAATTAGCTCTCACACCAATATTTGCATCTAGAGCCTTTGCATTTAGAGCTATCTGAAAACGGCTGTGGCGCTGAAGTTGCCTGTGAATGTGGAGTTGGTGGCATGTGAAACCCGCATGTGGAGCATTCATTTGTGTGGGTTCCTCGCCAAGTTTCATTTCAGTCCTAGGCACACAAAGGGCACTAAGCATAGGGTGTGAAATCTGAGTTTCCTTGAGAGCTGCTTGGAAGCCTGATGGTGTGTGAAGTTAGTGAGCCAAATGGAGTTGTTCTCCCACAAGAACCACTCGGCTGATCCTTCTTCAATATACCCTTCACCAACATGCAGTGTTTCCTTGATTGAATTAGCTCTCACACCAATATTTGCATCTAGAGCCTTTGCATTGAGAGCTATCTGAAAACGGCTGTGGCGCTGAAGTTGCCTGTGAATGTGGAGTTGGTGGCATGTGAAACCCGCATGTGGAGCATTCGTTTGTGTGGGATCCTCGCCAAGTTT
Source organism: Ochotona princeps (assembly GCF_030435755.1). Classification (NCBI taxonomy): domain Eukaryota; kingdom Metazoa; phylum Chordata; class Mammalia; order Lagomorpha; family Ochotonidae; genus Ochotona; species Ochotona princeps. The sequence goes on along the minus strand of NW_026697446.1, from coordinate 14,588 downwards.
CATTTCAGTCCTAGATAATGCACTCAAAGGGCACTAAGCATAGGGTGTGAAAACTGAGTTTCCTTGAGAGCTGCTTGGAAGCCTGATGGTGTGTGAAGTTAGTGAGCCAAATGGAGTTGTTCTCCCACAAGAACCACTCGGCTGATCCTTCTTCAATATGCCCTTCACCAACAAGCAGTGTTCCCTTGATTGAATTAGCTCTCACACCATTATTTGCGTCTAGAGCCTTTGCATTGAGGGCTATTGAAAACAGCTGTGGCCCTGAAGGTGCCTGTGAATGTGGACTTGGTGGCATGTGAAACCCGCATATGGAGCATTCGTTTGTGTGGGATGCTCTACCAGGTTCATTCCTAGATAATGCACTCAAAGGGCACTAAGCATAGAGTGTGAAAACTGAGTTTCCTTGAGAGCTGCTTGGAAGCCTGATGGTGTTTGAAGTTAGTGAGCCAATTGGAGTTGTTCTCCCACAAGAACCACTCGGCTGATCCTTCTTCAATATACCCTTCACCAACATGCAGTGTTTCCTTGATTGAATTAGCTCTCACACCAATATTTGCGTCTAGAGCCTTTGCATTGAGGGCTATCTGAAAACGGCTGTGGCGCTGAAGTTGCCTGTGAATGTGGAGTTGGTGGCATGTGAAACCCGCATGTGGAGCATTCGTTTGTGTGGGATGCTCTACCAGGTTCATTCCTAGATAATGCACTCAAAGGGCACTAAGCATAGAGTGTGAAAACTGAGTTTCCTTGAGAGCTGCTTGGAAGCCTGATGGTGTGTGAAGTTAGTGAGCCAAATGGAGTTGTTCTCCCACAAGAACCACTCAGCTGATCCTTCTTCAATATGCCCTTCACCAACATGCAGTGTTCCCTTGATTGAATTAGCTCTCACACCAATATTTGCGTGTAGAGCCTTTGCATTGAGGGCTATTGAAAACAGCTGTGGCGCTGAAGGTGCCTGTGAATGTGGAGTTGGTGGCATGTGAAACCCGCATGTGAAGCATTCGTTTGTGTGGGATGCTCTACCAGGTTCATTCCTAGATAATGCACTCAAAGGGCACTAAGCATAGAGTGTGAAAACTGAGTTTCCTTGAGAGCTGCTTGAAAGCCTGATGGTGTGTGAAGTTAGTGAGCCAAATGGAGTTGTTCTCCCACAAGAACCACTCGGCTGATCCTTCTTCAATATACCCTTCACCAACATGCAGTGTTTCCTTGATTGAATTAGCTCTCACACCAATATTTGCATCTAGAGCCTTTGCATTGAGAGCTATCTGAAAACGGCTGTGGCGCTGAAGTTGCCTGTGAATGTGGAGTTGGTGGCATGTGAAACCCGCATGTGGAGCATTCATTTGTGTGGGTTCCTCGCCAAGTTTCATTTCAGTCCTAGGCACACAAAGGGCACTAAGCATAGGGTGTGAAAACTGAGTTTCCTTGAGAGCTGCTTGGAAGCCTGATGGTGTGTGAAGTTAGTGAGCCAAATGGAGTTGTTCTCCCACAAGAACCACTCGGCTGATCCTTCTTCAATATACCCTTCACCAACATGCAGTGTTTCCTTGATTGAATTAGCTCTCACACCAATATTTGCATCTAGAGCCTTTGCATTGAGAGCTATCTGAAAACGGCTGTGGCGCTGAAGTTGCCTGTGAATGTGGAGTTGGTGGCATGTGAAACCCGCATGTGGAGCATTCGTTTGTGTGGGATCCTCGCCAAGTTTCATTTCAGTCCTAGATAATGCACTCAAAGGGCACTAAGCATAGGGTGTGAAAACTGAGTTTCCTTGAGAGCTGCTTGGAAGCCTGATGGTGTGTGAAGTTAGTGAGCCAAATGGAGTTGTTCTCCCACAAGAACCACTCGGCTGATCCTTCTTCAATATGCCCTTCACCAACAAGCAGTGTTCCCTTGATTGAATTAGCTCTCACACCATTATTTGCGTCTAGAGCCTTTGCATTGAGGGCTATTGAAAACAGCTGTGGCCCTGAAGGTGCCTGTGAATGTGGACTTGGTGGCATGTGAAACCCGCATATGGAGCATTCGTTTGTGTGGGATGCTCTACCAGGTTCATTCCTAGATAATGCACTCAAAGGGCACTAAGCATAGAGTGTGAAAACTGAGTTTCCTTGAGAGCTGCTTGGAAGCCTGATGGTGTTTGAAGTTAGTGAGCCAATTGGAGTTGTTCTCTCCACAAGAACCACTCGGCTGATCCTTCTTCAATATACCCTTCACCAACATGCAGTGTTTCCTTGATTGAATTAGCTCTCACACCAATATTTGCGTCTAGAGCCTTTGCATTGAGGGCTATCTGAAAACGGCTGTGCCGCTGAAGTTGCCTGTGAATGTGGAGTTGGTGGCATGTGAAACCCGCATGTGGAGCATTCGTTTGTGTGGGATGCTCTACCAGGTTCATTCCTAGATAATGCACTCAAAGGGCACTAAGCATAGAGTGTGAAAACTGAGTTTCCTTGAGAGCTGCTTGGAAGCCTGATGGTGTGTGAAGTTAGTGAGCCAAATGGAGTTGTTCTCCCACAAGAACCACTCAGCTGATCCTTCTTCAATATGCCCTTCACCAACATGCAGTGTTCCCTTGATTGAATTAGCTCTCACACCAATATTTGCGTGTAGAGCCTTTGCATTGAGGGCTATTGAAAACAGCTGTGGCGCTGAAGGTGCCTGTGAATGTGGAGTTGGTGGCATGTGAAACCCGCATGTGAAGCATTCGTTTGTGTGGGATGCTCTACCAGGTTCATTCCTAGATAATGCACTCAAAGGGCACTAAGCATAGAGTGTGAAAACTGAGTTTCCTTGAGAGCTGCTTGAAAGCCTGATGGTGTGTGAAGTTAGTGAGCCAAATGGAGTTGTTCTGCCACAAGAACCACTCGGCTGATCCTTCTTCAATATACCCTTCACCAACATGCAGTGTTTCCTTGATTGAATTAGCTCTCACACCAATATTTGCATCTAGAGCCTTTGCATTGAGAGCTATCTGAAAACGGCTGTGGCGCTGAAGTTGCCTGTGAATGTGGAGTTGGTGGCATGTGAAACCCGCATGTGGAGCATTCATTTGTGTGGGTTCCTCGCCAAGTTTCATTTCAGTCCTAGGCACACAAAGGGCACTAATCATAGGGTGTGAAAACTGAGTTTCCTTGAGAGCTGCTTGGAAGCCTGATGGTGTGTGAAGTTAGTGAGCCAAATGGAGTTGTTCTCCCACAAGAACCACTCGGCTGATCAATCTTCAATATGTCCTTCACCAACATGCAGTGTTTCCTTGATTGAATTAGCTCTCACACCAATATTTGTGTCTAGAGCCTTTGCATTGAGGGCTATCTGAAAACGGCTGTGGCGCTGAAGTTGCCTGTGAATGTGGAGTTGGTGGTATGTGAAAAACGCATGTGGAGCATTCGTTTGTGTGGGATGCTCTACCAGGTTCATTCCTAGATAATGCACTCAAAGGGCACTAAGCATAGAGTGTGAAAACTGAGTTTCCTTGAGAGCTGCTTGGAAGCCTGATGGTGTGTGAAGTTAGTGAGCCAAATGGAGTTGTTCTCCCACAAGAACCACTCGGCTGATCCTTCTTCAATATACCCTTCACCAACATGCAGTGTTTCCTTGATTGAATTAGCTCTCACACCAATATTTGCGTCTAGAGCCTTTGCATTGAGGGCTATTGGAAACAGCTGTGGCGCTGAAGGTGCCTGTGAATGTGGAGTTGGTGGCATGTGAAACCCGCCTGTGGAGCATTCGTTTGTGTGGGATGCTCTACCAGGTTCATTCCTAGATAATGCACTCAAAGGGCACTAAGCATAGAGTGTGAAAACTGAGTTTCCTTGAGAGCTGCTTGGAAGCCTGATGGTGTGTGAAGTTAGTGAGCCAAATGGAGTTGTTCTCCCACAAGAACCACTCGGCTGATCCTTCTTCAATATGCCCTTCACCAACATGCAGTGTTTCCTTGATTGAATTAGCTCTCACACCAATATTTGCGTCTAGAGCCTTTGCATTGAGGGCTATCTGAAAACGGCTGTGGCACTGAAGTTGTCTGTGAATGTGGAGTTGGTGGCATGTGAAACCCGCATGTGGAGCATTCGTTTGTGTGGGATGCTCACCAAGCTTCATTTCAGTCCTAGGCACTCAAAGGGCACTAAGCATAGAGTGTGAAAACAGTTTCCTTGAGAGCTGCTTGGAAGCCTGATGGTGTGTGAAGTTAGTGAGCCAAATGGAGTTGTTCTCCCACAAGAACCACTCGGCTGATCCTTCTTCAATATGCCCTTCACCAACATGCAGTGTTTCCTTGATTGAATTAGCTCTCACACCAATATTTGCGTCTAGAGCCTTTGCATTGAGGGCTATCTGAAAACGGCTGTGGCGCTGAAGTTGCCTGTGAATGTGGAGTTGGTGGCATGTGAAACCCGCATGTGGAGCATTCATTTGTGTGGGTTCCTCGCCAAGTTTCATTTCAGTCCTAGGCACACAAAGGGCACTAATCATAGGGTGTGAAAACTGAGTTTCCTTGAGAGCTGCTTGGAAGCCTGATGGTGTGTGAAGTTAGTGAGCCAAATGGAGTTGTTCTCCCACAAGAACCACTCGGCTGATCAATCTTCAATATGTCCTTCACCAACATGCAGTGTTTCCTTGATTGAATTAGCTCTCACACCAATATTTGTGTCTAGAGCCTTTGCATTGAGGGCTATCTGAAAACGGCTGTGGCGCTGAAGTTGCCTGTGAATGTGGAGTTGGTGGTATGTGAAAAACGCATGTGGAGCATTCGTTTGTGTGGGATGCTCTACCAGGTTCATTCCTAGATAATGCACTCAAAGGGCACTAAGCATAGAGTGTGAAAACTGAGTTTCCTTGAGAGCTGCTTGGAAGCCTGATGGTGTGTGAAGTTAGTGAGCCAAATGGAGTTGTTCTCCCACAAGAACCACTCGGCTGATCCTTCTTCAATATACCCTTCACCAACATGCAGTGTTTCCTTGATTGAATTAGCTCTCACACCAATATTTGCGTCTAGAGCCTTTGCATTGAGGGCTATTGGAAACAGCTGTGGCGCTGAAGGTGCCTGTGAATGTGGAGTTGGTGGCATGTGAAACCCGCCTGTGGAGCATTCGTTTGTGTGGGATGCTCTACCAGGTTCATTCCTAGATAATGCACTCAAAGGGCACTAAGCATAGAGTGTGAAAACTGAGTTTCCTTGAGAGCTGCTTGGAAGCCTGATGGTGTGTGAAGTTAGTGAGCCAAATGGAGTTGTTCTCCCACAAGAACCACTCGGCTGATCCTTCTTCAATATGCCCTTCACCAACATGCAGTGTTTCCTTGATTGAATTAGCTCTCACACCAATATTTGCGTCTAGAGCCTTTGCATTGAGGGCTATCTGAAAACGGCTGTGGCACTGAAGTTGTCTGTGAATGTGGAGTTGGTGGCATGTGAAACCCGCATGTGGAGCATTCGTTTGTGTGGGATCCTCGCCAAGTTTCATTTCAGTCCTAGATAATGCACTCAAAGGGCACTAAGCATAGGGTGTGAAAACTGAGTTTCCTTGAGAGCTGCTTGGAAGCCTGATGGTGTGTGAAGTTAGTGAGCCAAATGGAGTTGTTCTCCCACAAGAACCACTCGGCTGATCCTTCTTCAATATGCCCTTCACCAACAAGCAGTGTTCCCTTGATTGAATTAGCTCTCACACCATTATTTGCGTCTAGAGCCTTTGCATTGAGGGCTATTGAAAACAGCTGTGGCCCTGAAGGTGCCTGTGAATGTGGACTTGGTGGCATGTGAAACCCGCATATGGAGCATTCGTTTGTGTGGGATGCTCTACCAGGTTCATTCCTAGATAATGCACTCAAAGGGCACTAAGCATAGAGTGTGAAAACTGAGTTTCCTTGAGAGCTGCTTGGAAGCCTGATGGTGTTTGAAGTTAGTGAGCCAATTGGAGTTGTTCTCCCACAAGAACCACTCGGCTGATCCTTCTTCAATATACCCTTCACCAACATGCAGTGTTTCCTTGATTGAATTAGCTCTCACACCAATATTTGCGTCTAGAGCCTTTGCATTGAGGGCTATCTGAAAACGGCTGTGCCGCTGAAGTTGCCTGTGAATGTGGAGTTGGTGGCATGTGAAACCCGCATGTGGAGCATTCGTTTGTGTGGGATGCTCTACCAGGTTCATTCCTAGATAATGCACTCAAAGGGCACTAAGCATAGAGTGTGAAAACTGAGTTTCCTTGAGAGCTGCTTGGAAGCCTGATGGTGTGTGAAGTTAGTGAGCCAAATGGAGTTGTTCTCCCACAAGAACCACTCAGCTGATCCTTCTTCAATATGCCCTTCACCAACATGCAGTGTTCCCTTGATTGAATTAGCTCTCACACCAATATTTGCGTGTAGAGCCTTTGCATTGAGGGCTATTGAAAACAGCTGTGGCGCTGAAGGTGCCTGTGAATGTGGAGTTGGTGGCATGTGAAACCCGCATGTGAAGCATTCGTTTGTGTGGGATGCTCTACCAGGTCATTCCTAGATAATGCACTCAAAGGCACTAAGCATAGAGTGTGAAAACTGAGTTTCTTGAGAGCTGCTTGAAAGCCTGATGGTGTGTGAAGTTAGGTGAGCCAAATGGAGTTGTTCTGCCACAAGAACCACTCGGCTGATCCTTCTTCAATATACCCTTCACCAACATGCAGTGTTTCCTTGATTGAATTAGCTCTCACACCAATATTTGCATCTAGAGCCTTTGCATTGAGAGCTATCTGAAAACGGCTGTGGCGCTGAAGTTGCCTGTGAATGTGGAGTTGGTGGCATGTGAAACCCGCATGTGGAGCATTCATTTGTGTGGGTTCCTCGCCAAGTTTCATTTCAGTCCTAGGCACACAAAGGGCACTAATCATAGGGGTGTGAAAACTGAGTTTCCTTGAGAGCTGCTTGGAAGCCTGATGGTGTGTGAAGTTAGTGAGCCAAATGGAGTTGTTCTCCCACAAGAACACTCGGCTGATCAATCTTCAATATGTCCTTCACCAACATGCAGTGTTTCCTTGATTGAATTAGCTCTCACCACCAATATTTGTGTCTAGAGCCTTTGCATTGAGGGCTATCTGAAAACGGCTGTGGCGCTGAAGTTGCCTGTGAATGTGGAGTTGGTGGTATGTGAAAAACGCATGTGGAGCATTCGTTTGTGTGGGATGCTCTACCAGGTTCATTCCTAGATAATGCACTCAAAGGGCACTAAGCATAGAGTGTGAAAACTGAGTTTCCTTGAGAGCTGCTTGGAAGCCTGATGGTGTGTGAAGTTAGTGAGCCAAATGGAGTTGTTCTCCCACAAGAACCACTCGGCTGATCCTTCTTCAATATACCCTTCACCAACATGCAGTGTTTCCTTGATTGAATTAGCTCTCACACCAATATTTGCGTCTAGAGCCTTTGCATTGAGGGCTATTGGAAACAGCTGTGGCACTGAAGGTGCCTGTGAATGTGGAGTTGGTGGCATGTGAAACCCGCCTGTGGAGCATTCGTTTGTGTGGGATGCTCTACCAGGTTCATTCCTAGATAATGCACTCAAAGGGCACTAAGCATAGAGTGTGAAAACTGAGTTTCCTTGAGAGCTGCTTGGAAGCCTGATGGTGTGTGAAGTTAGTGAGCCAAATGGAGTTGTTCTCCCACAAGAACCACTCGGCTGATCCTTCTTCAATATGCCCTTCACCAACATGCAGTGTTTCCTTGATTGAATTAGCTCTCACACCAATATTTGCGTCTAGAGCCTTTGCATTGAGGGCTATCTGAAAACGGCTGTGGCACTGAAGTTGTCTGTGAATGTGGAGTTGGTGGCATGTGAAACCCGCATGTGGAGCATTCGTTTGTGTGGGATGCTCACCAAGCTTCATTTCAGTCCTAGGCACTCAAAGGGCACTAAGCATAGAGTGTGAAAACAGTTTCCTTGAGAGCTGCTTGGAAGCCTGATGGTGTGTGAAGTTAGTGAGCCAAATGGAGTTGTTCTCCCACAAGAACCACTCGGCTGATCCTTCTTCAATATGCCCTTCACCAACATGCAGTGTTTCCTTGATTGAATTAGCTCTCACACCAATATTTGCGTCTAGAGCCTTTGCATTGAGGGCTATCTGAAAACGGCTGTGGCGCTGAAGTTGCCTGTGAATGTGGAGTTGGTGGCATGTGAAACCCGCATGTGGAGCATTCGTTTGTGTGGGATGCTCTACCAGGTTCATTCCTAGATAATGCACTCAAAGGGCACTAAGCATAGAGTGTGAAAACTGAGTTTCCTTGAGAGCTGCTTGGAAGCCTGATGGTGTGTGAAGTTAGTGAGCCAAATGGAGTTGTTCTCCCACAAGAACCACTCGGCTGATCCTTCTTCAATATGCCCTTCACCAACATGCAGTGTTTCCTTGATTGAATTAGCTCTCATACCAATATTTGCGTCTAGAGCCTTTGCCTTGAGGGCTATCTGAAAACGGCTGTGGCTCTGAAGTTGCCTGTGAATGTGGAGTTGGTGGCATGTGAAACCCGCATGTGGAGCATTCGTTTGTGTGGGATGCTCTACCAGGTTCATTCCTAGATAATGCACTCAAAGGGCACTAAGCATAGAGTGTGAAAACTGAGTTTCCTTGAGAGCTGCTTGGAAGCCTGATGGTGTGTGAAGTTAGTGAGCCAAATGGAGTTGTTCTCCCACAAGAACCACTTGGCTGATTCTTCTTCAATATGCCCTTCACCAACATGCAGTGTTTCCTTGATTGAATTAGATCTCACACCAATATTTGCGTCTAGAGCCTTTGCATTGAGGGCTATCTGAAAACGGCTGTGGCGCTGAAGTTGCCTGTGAATGTGGAGTTGGTGGCATGTGAAACCCGCATGTGGAGCATTCGTTTGTGTGGGATCCTCGCCAAGTTTCATTTCAGTCCTAGATAATGCACTCAAAGGGCACTAAGCATAGGGTGTGAAAACTGAGTTTCCTTGAGAGCTGCTTGGAAGCCTGATGGTGTGTGAAGTTAGTGAGCCAAATGGAGTTGTTCTCCCACAAGAACCACTCGGCTGATCCTTCTTCAATATGCCCTTCACCAACAAGCAGTGTTCCCTTGATTGAATTAGCTCTCACACCATTATTTGCGTCTAGAGCCTTTGCATTGAGGGCTATTGAAAACAGCTGTGGCCCTGAAGGTGCCTGTGAATGTGGACTTGGTGGCATGTGAAACCCGCATATGGAGCATTCGTTTGTGTGGGATGCTCTACCAGGTTCATTCCTAGATAATGCACTCAAAGGGCACTAAGCATAGAGTGTGAAAACTGAGTTTCCTTGAGAGCTGCTTGGAAGCCTGATGGTGTTTGAAGTTAGTGAGCCAATTGGAGTTGTTCTCCCACAAGAACCACTCGGCTGATCCTTCTTCAATATACCCTTCACCAACATGCAGTGTTTCCTTGATTGAATTAGCTCTCACACCAATATTTGCGTCTAGAGCCTTTGCATTGAGGGCTATCTGAAAACGGCTGTGGCGCTGAAGTTGCCTGTGAATGTGGAGTTGGTGGCATGTGAAACCCGCATGTGGAGCATTCGTTTGTGTGGGATGCTCTACCAGGTTCATTCCTAGATAATGCACTCAAAGGGCACTAAGCATAGAGTGTGAAAACTGAGTTTCCTTGAGAGCTGCTTGGAAGCCTGATGGTGTGTGAAGTTAGTGAGCCAAATGGAGTTGTTCTCCCACAAGAACCACTCAGCTGATCCTTCTTCAATATGCCCTTCACCAACATGCAGTGTTCCCTTGATTGAATTAGCTCTCACACCAATATTTGCGTGTAGAGCCTTTGCATTGAGGGCTATTGAAAACAGCTGTGGCGCTGAAGGTGCCTGTGAATGTGGAGTTGGTGGCATGTGAAACCCGCATGTGAAGCATTCGTTTGTGTGGGATGCTCTACCAGGTTCATTCCTAGATAATGCACTCAAAGGGCACTAAGCATAGAGTGTGAAAACTGAGTTTCCTTGAGAGCTGCTTGAAAGCCTGATGGTGTGTGAAGTTAGTGAGCCAAATGGAGTTGTTCTGCCACAAGAACCACTCGGCTGATCCTTCTTCAATATACCCTTCACCAACATGCAGTGTTTCCTTGATTGAATTAGCTCTCACACCAATATTTGCATCTAGAGCCTTTGCATTGAGAGCTATCTGAAAACGGCTGTGGCGCTGAAGTTGCCTGTGAATGTGGAGTTGGTGGCATGTGAAACCCGCATGTGGAGCATTCATTTGTGTGGGTTCCTCGCCAAGTTTCATTTCAGTCCTAGGCACACAAAGGGCACTAATCATAGGGTGTGAAAACTGAGTTTCCTTGAGAGCTGCTTGGAAGCCTGATGGTGTGTGAAGTTAGTGAGCCAAATGGAGTTGTTCTCCCACAAGAACCACTCGGCTGATCAATCTTCAATATGTCCTTCACCAACATGCAGTGTTTCCTTGATTGAATTAGCTCTCACACCAATATTTGTGTCTAGAGCCTTTGCATTGAGGGCTATCTGAAAACGGCTGTGGCGCTGAAGTTGCCTGTGAATGTGGAGTTGGTGGTATGTGAAAAACGCATGTGGAGCATTCGTTTGTGTGGGATGCTCTACCAGGTTCATTCCTAGATAATGCACTCAAAGGGCACTAAGCATAGAGTGTGAAAACTGAGTTTCCTTGAGAGCTGCTTGGAAGCCTGATGGTGTGTGAAGTTAGTGAGCCAAATGGAGTTGTTCTCCCACAAGAACCACTCGGCTGATCCTTCTTCAATATACCCTTCACCAACATGCAGTGTTTCCTTGATTGAATTAGCTCTCACACCAATATTTGCGTCTAGAGCCTTTGCATTGAGGGCTATTGGAAACAGCTGTGGCGCTGAAGGTGCCTGTGAATGTGGAGTTGGTGGCATGTGAAACCCGCCTGTGGAGCATTCGTTTGTGTGGGATGCTCTACCAGGTTCATTCCTAGATAATGCACTCAAAGGGCACTAAGCATAGAGTGTGAAAACTGAGTTTCCTTGAGAGCTGCTTGGAAGCCTGATGGTGTGTGAAGTTAGTGAGCCAAATGGAGTTGTTCTCCCACAAGAACCACTCGGCTGATCCTTCTTCAATATGCCCTTCACCAACATGCAGTGTTTCCTTGATTGAATTAGCTCTCACACCAATATTTGCGTCTAGAGCCTTTGCATTGAGGGCTATCTGAAAACGGCTGTGGCACTGAAGTTGTCTGTGAATGTGGAGTTGGTGGCATGTGAAACCCGCATGTGGAGCATTCGTTTGTGTGGGATGCTCACCAAGCTTCATTTCAGTCCTAGGCACTCAAAGGGCACTAAGCATAGAGTGTGAAAACAGTTTCCTTGAGAGCTGCTTGGAAGCCTGATGGTGTGTGAAGTTAGTGAGCCAAATGGAGTTGTTCTCCCACAAGAACCACTCGGCTGATCCTTCTTCAATATGCCCTTCACCAACATGCAGTGTTTCCTTGATTGAATTAGCTCTCACACCAATATTTGCGTCTAGAGCCTTTGCATTGAGGGCTATCTGAAAACGGCTGTGGCGCTGAAGTTGCCTGTGAATGTGGAGTTGGTGGCATGTGAAACCCGCATGTGGAGCATTCGTTTGTGTGGGATGCTCTACCAGGTTCATTCCTAGATAATGCACTCAAAGGGCACTAAGCATAGAGTGTGAAAACTGAGTTTCCTTGAGAGCTGCTTGGAAGCCTGATGGTGTGTGAAGTTAGTGAGCCAAATGGAGTTGTTCTCCCACAAGAACCACTCGGCTGATCCTTCTTCAATATGCCCTTCACCAACATGCAGTGTTTCCTTGATTGAATTAGCTCTCATACCAATATTTGCGTCTAGAGCCTTTGCCTTGAGGGCTATCTGAAAACGGCTGTGGCTCTGAAGTTGCCTGTGAATGTGGAGTTGGTGGCATGTGAAACCCGCATGTGGAGCATTCGTTTGTGTGGGATGCTCTACCAGGTTCATTCCTAGATAATGCACTCAAAGGGCACTAAGCATAGAGTGTGAAAACTGAGTTTCCTTGAGAGCTGCTTGGAAGCCTGATGGTGTGTGAAGTTAGTGAGCCAAATGGAGTTGTTCTCCCACAAGAACCACTTGGCTGATTCTTCTTCAATATGCCCTTCACCAACATGCAGTGTTTCCTTGATTGAATTAGATCTCACACCAATATTTGCGTCTAGAGCCTTTGCATTGAGGGCTATCTGAAAACGGCTGTGGCGCTGAAGTTGCCTGTGAATGTGGAGTTGGTGGCATGTGAAACCCGCATGTGGAGCATTCGTTTGTGTGGGATGCTCTACCAGGTTCATTCCTAGATAATGCACTCAAAGGGCACTAAGCATAGAGTGTGAAAACTGAGTTTCCTTGAGAGCTGCTTGGAAGCCTGATGGTGTGTGAAGTTAGTGAGCCAAATGGAGTTGTTCTCCCACAAGAACCACTCGGCTGATCCTTCTTCAATATGCCCTTCACCAACATGCAGTGTTTCCTTGATTGAATTAGCTCTCACACCAATATTTGCGTCTAGAGCCTTTGCATTGAGGGCTATCTGAAAACGGCTATGGCTCTGAAGTTGCCTGTGAATGTGGAGTTGGTGGCATGTGAAACCCGCATGTGGAGCATTCGTTTGTGTGGGATGCTCTACCAGGTTCATTCCTAGATAATGCACTCAAAGGGCACTAAGCATAGAGTGTGAAAACTGAGTTTCCTTGAGAGCTGCTTGGAAGCCTGATGGTGTGTGAAGTTAGTGAGCCAAATGGAGTTGTTCTCCCACAAGAACCACTCGGCTGATTCTTCTTCAATATGCCCTTCACCAACATGCAGTGTTTCCTTGATTGAATTAGATCTCACACCAATATTTGCGTCTAGAGCCTTTGCATTGAGGGCTATCTGAAAACGGCTGTGGCGCTGAAGTTGCCTGTGAATGTGGAGTTGGTGGCATGTGAAACCCGCATGTGGAGCATTCGTTTGTGTGGGATGCTCTACCAGGTTCATTCCTAGATAATGCACTCAATGGGCACTAAGCATAGAGTGTGAAAACTGAGTTTCCTTGAGAGCTGCTTGGAAGCCTGATGGTGTGTGAAGTTAGTGAGCCAAATGGAGTTGTTCTCCCACAAGAACCACTCGGCTGATTCTTCTTCAATATGCCCTTCACCAACATGCAGTGTTTCCTTGATTGAATTAGCTCTCACACCAATATTTGCGTCTAGAGCCTTTGCATTGAGGGCTATCTGAAAACGGCTGTGGCGCTGAAGTTGCCTGTGAATGTGGAGTTGGTGGCATATGAAACCCGCATGTGGAGCATTCGTTTGTGTGGGATGCTCTACCAGGTTCATTCCTAGATAATGCACTCAAAGGGCACTAAGCATAGAGTGTGAAAACTGAGTTTCCTTGAGAGCTGCTTGGAAGCCTGATGGTGTGTGAAGTTAGTGAGCCAAATGGAGTTGTTCTCCCACAAGAACCACTCGGCTGATTCTTCTTCAATATGCCCTTCACCAACATGCAGTGTTTCCTTGATTGAATTAGCTCTCACACCAATATTTGCGTCTAGAGCCTTTGCATTGAGAGCTAACTGAAAACGGCTGTGGCGCTGAAGTTGTCTGAGAATGTGGAGTTGGTGGCATGTGAAACCCGCATGTGGAGCATTCGTTTGTGTGGGATGCTCACCAAGCTTCATTTCAGTCCTAGGCACACAAAGGGCACTAAGCATAGAGTGTGAAAACTGAGTTTCCTTGAGAGCTGCTTGGAAGCCTTATGGTGTGTGAAGTTAGTGAGCCAAATGGAGTTGTTCTCCACAAGAACCACTCGGCTGATTCTTCTTCAATATGCCCTTCACCAACATGCAGTGTTTCCTTGATTGAATAGCTCTCACACCAATATTTGCGTCTAGAGCCTTTGCCTTGAGGGCTATCTGAAAACGGCTGTGGCTCTGAAGTTGCCTGTGAATGTGGAGTTGGTGGCATGTGAAACCCGCATGTGGAGCATTCGTTTGTGTGGGATGCTCTACCAGGTTCATTCCTAGATAATGCACTCAAAGGGCACTAAGCATAGAGTGTGAAAACTGAGTTTCCTTGAGAGCTGCTTGGAAGCCTGATGGTGTGTGAAGTTAGTGAGCCAAATGGAGTTGTTCTCCCACAAGAACCACTTGGCTGATTCTTCTTCAATATGCCCTTCACTAACATGCAGTGTTTCCTTGATTGAATTAGATCTCACACCAATATTTGCGTCTAGAGCCTTTGCATTGAGGGCTATCTGAAAACGGCTGTGGCGCTGAAGTTGCCTGTGAATGTGGAGTTGGTGGCATATGAAACCCGCATGTGGAGCATTCGTTTGTGTGGGATGCTCTACCAGGTTCATTCCTAGATAATGCATTCACAGGGCACTAAGCATAGAGTGTGAAAACTGAGTTTCCTTGAGAGCTGCTTGGAAGCCTGATGGTGTGTGAAGTTAGTGAGCCAAATGGAGTTTGTTCTCCACAAGAACCACTCAGCTGATCCTTCTTCAATATGCCCTTCACCAACATGCAGTGTTTCCTTGATTGAATTAGCTCTCACACCAATATTTGCGTCTAGAGCCTTTGCATTGAGGGCTATCTGAAAACGGCTGTGGCGCTGAAGTTA
>NW_026697445.1:0-40843 GCF_030435755.1 Ochotona princeps | reverse complement strand
TTGATGGTGTGTGAAGTTAGTGAGCCAAATGGAGTTGTTCTCCCACAAGAACCACTCGGCTGATCCTTCTTCAATATGCCCTTCACCAACATGCAGTGTTTCCTTGATTGAATTAGCTCTCACACCAATATTTGCGTCTAGAGCCTTTGCATTGAGGGCTATCTGAAAACGGCTGTGGCGCTGAAGTTGCCTGTGAATGTGGAGTTGGTGGCATGTGAAACCCGCATGTGGAGCATTCGTTTGTGTGGGATGCTCTACCAGGTGCATTTCAGTCCTAGCCATACAAAGGGCACTAAGCATAGAGTGTGAAAACTGAGTTTCCTTGAGAGCTGCTTGGAAGCCTGATGGTGTGTGAAGTTAGTGAGCCAAATGGAGTTGTTCTCCCACAAGAACCACTCGGCTGATCCTTCTTCAATATGCCCTTCACCAACATGCAGTGTTTCCTTGATTGAATTAGCTCTCACACCAATATTTGCGTCTAGAGCCTTTGCATTGAGGGCTATCTGAAAACGGCTGTGGCGCTGAAGTTGCCTGTGAATGTGGAGTTGGTGGCATGTGAAACCCGCATGTGGAGCATTCGTTTGTGTGGGATGCTCTACCAGGTTCATTTCAGTCCTAGCCATACAAAGGGCACTAAGCATAGAGTGTGAAAACTGAGTTTCCTTGAGAGCTGCTTGGAAGCCTGATGGTGTGTGAAGTTAGTGAGCCAAATGGAGTTGTTCTCCCACAAGAACCACTCGGCTGATCCTTCTTCAATATGCCCTTCACCAACATGCAGTGTTTCCTTGATTGAATTAGCTCTCACACCAATATTTGCGTCTAGAGCCTTTGCATTGAGGGCTATCTGAAAACGGCTGTGGCGCTGAAGTTGCCTGTGAATGTGGAGTTGGTGGCATGTGAAACCCGCATGTGGAGCATTCGTTTGTGTGGCATGCTCTACCAGGTTCATTTCAGTCCTAGCCATACAAAGGGCACTAAGCATAGAGTGTGAAAACTGAGTTTCCTTGAGAGCTGCTTGGAAGCCTGATGGTGTGTGAAGTTAGTGAGCCAAATGGAGTTGTTCTCCCACAAGAACCACTCGGCTGATCCTTCTTCAATATGCCCTTCACCAACATGCAGTGTTTCCTTGATTGAATTAGCTCTCACACCAATATTTGCGTCTAGAGCCTTTGCATTGAGGGCTATCTGAAAACGGCTGTGGCGCTGAAGTTGCCTGTGAATGTGGAGTTGGTGGCATGTGAAACCCGCATGTGGAGCATTCGTTTGTGTGGGATGCTCTACCAGGTTCATTCCTAGATAATGCACTCAAAGGGCACTAAGCATAGAGTGTGAAAACTGAGTTTCCTTGAGAGCTGCTTGGAAGCCTGATGGTGTGTGAAGTTAGTGAGCCAAATGGAGTTGTTCTCCCACAAGAACCACTCCGCTGATTCTTCTTCAATATGCCCTTCACCAACATGCAGTGTTTCCTTGATTGAATTAGCTCTCACACCAATATTTGCGTCTAGAGCCTTTGCATTGAGGGCTATCTGAAAACGGCTGTGGCGCTGAAGTTGCCTGTGAGTGTGGAGTTGGTGGCATGTGAAACCCGCATGTGGAGCATTCGTTTGTGTGGGATGCTCTACCAGGTTCATTCCTAGATAATGCACTCAAAGGGCACTAAGCATAGAGTGTGAAAACTGTGTTTCCTTGAGAGCTGCTTGGAAGCCTGATGGTGTGTGAAGTTAGTGAGCCAAATGGAGTTGTTCTCCCACAAGAACCACTCGGCTGATCCTTCTTCAATATGCCCTTCACCAACATGCAGTGTTTCCTTGATTGAATTAGCTCTCACACCAATATTTGCGTCTAGAGCCTTTGCATTGAGGGCTATCTGAAAACGGCTGTGGCGCTGAAGTTGCCTGTGAATGTGGAGTTGGTGGCATGTGAAACCCGCATGTGGAGCATTCGTTTGTGTGGGATGCTCTACCAGGTTCATTTCAGTCCTAGCCATACAAAGGGCACTAAGCATAGAGTGTGAAAACTGAGTTTCCTTGAGAGCTGCTTGGAAGCCTGATGGTGTGTGAAGTTAGTGAGCCAAATGGAGTTGTTCTCCCACAAGAACCACTCGGCTGATCCTTCTTCAATATGCCCTTCACCAACATGCAGTGTTTCCTTGATTGAATTAGCTCTCACACCAATATTTGCGTCTAGAGCCTTTGCATTGAGGGCTATCTGAAAACGGCTGTGGCGCTGAAGTTGCCTGTGAATGTGGAGTTGGTGGCATGTGAAACCCGCATGTGGAGCATTCGTTTGTGTGGCATGCTCTACCAGGTTCATTTCAGTCCTAGCCATACAAAGGGCACTAAGCATAGAGTGTGAAAACTGAGTTTCCTTGAGAGCTGCTTGGAAGCCTGATGGTGTGTGAAGTTAGTGAGCCAAATGGAGTTGTTCTCCCACAAGAACCACTCGGCTGATCCTTCTTCAATATGCCCTTCACCAACATGCAGTGTTTCCTTGATTGAATTAGCTCTCACACCAATATTTGCGTCTAGAGCCTTTGCATTGAGGGCTATCTGAAAACGGCTGTGGCGCTGAAGTTGCCTGTGAATGTGGAGTTGGTGGCATGTGAAACCCGCATGTGGAGCATTCGTTTGTGTGGCATGCTCTACCAGGTTCATTTCAGTCCTAGCCATACAAAGGGCACTAAGCATAGAGTGTGAAAACTGAGTTTCCTTGAGAGCTGCTTGGAAGCCTGATGGTGTGTGAAGTTAGTGAGCCAAATGGAGTTGTTCTCCCACAAGAACCACTCGGCTGATCCTTCTTCAATATGCCCTTCACCAACATGCAGTGTTTCCTTGATTGAATTAGCTCTCACACCAATATTTGCGTCTAGAGCCTTTGCATTGAGGGCTATCTGAAAACGGCTGTGGCGCTGAAGTTGCCTGTGAATGTGGAGTTGGTGGCATGTGAAACCCGCATGTGGAGCATTCGTTTGTGTGGGATGCTCTACCAGGTTCATTCCTAGATAATGCATTCAAACGGCACTAAGCGTAGAGTGTGAAAACTGAGTTTCCTTGAGAGCTGCTTGGAAGCCTGATGGTGTGTGAAGTTAGTGAGCCAAATGGAGTTGTTCTCCCACAAGAACCACTCGGCTGATCCTTCTTCAATATGCCCTTCACCAACATGCAGTGTTTCCTTGATTGAATTAGCTCTCACACCAATATTTGCGTCTAGAGCCTTTGCATTGAGGGCTATCTGAAAACGGCTGTGGCGCTGAAGTTGCCTGTGAATGTGGAGTTGGTGGCATGTGAAACCCGCATGTGGAGCATTCGTTTGTGTGGGATGCTCTACCAGGTGCATTTCAGTCCTAGCCATACAAAGGGCACTAAGCATAGAGTGTGAAAACTGAGTTTCCTTGAGAGCTGCTTGGAAGCCTGATGGTGTGTGAAGTTAGTGAGCCAAATGGAGTTGTTCTCCCACAAGAACCACTCGGCTGATCCTTCTTCAATATGCCCTTCACCAACATGCAGTGTTTCCTTGATTGAATTAGCTCTCACACCAATATTTGCGTCTAGAGCCTTTGCATTGAGGGCTATCTGAAAACGGCTGTGGCGCTGAAGTTGCCTGTGAATGTGGAGTTGGTGGCATGTGAAACCCGCATGTGGAGCATTCGTTTGTGTGGGATGCTCTACCAGGTTCATTTCAGTCCTAGCCATACAAAGGGCACTAAGCATAGAGTGTGAAAACTGAGTTTCCTTGAGAGCTGCTTGGAAGCCTGATGGTGTGTGAAGTTAGTGAGCCAAATGGAGTTGTTCTCCCACAAGAACCACTCGGCTGATCCTTCTTCAATATGCCCTTCACCAACATGCAGTGTTTCCTTGATTGAATTAGCTCTCACACCAATATTTGCGTCTAGAGCCTTTGCATTGAGGGCTATCTGAAAACGGCTGTGGCGCTGAAGTTGCCTGTGAATGTGGAGTTGGTGGCATGTGAAACCCGCATGTGGAGCATTCGTTTGTGTGGCATGCTCTACCAGGTTCATTTCAGTCCTAGCCATACAAAGGGCACTAAGCATAGAGTGTGAAAACTGAGTTTCCTTTAGAGCTGCTTGGAAGCCTGATGGTGTGTGAAGTTAGTGAGCCAAATGGAGTTGTTCTCCCACAAGAACCACTCGGCTGATCCTTCTTCAATATGCCCTTCACCAACATGCAGTGTTTCCTTGATTGAATTAGCTCTCACACCAATATTTGCGTCTAGAGCCTTTGCATTGAGGGCTATCTGAAAACGGCTGTGGCGCTGAAGTTGCCTGTGAATGTGGAGTTGGTGGCATGTGAAACCCGCATGTGGAGCATTCGTTTGTGTGGCATGCTCTACCAGGTTCATTTCAGTCCTAGCCATACAAAGGGCACTAAGCATAGAGTGTGAAAACTGAGTTTCCTTGAGAGCTGCTTGGAAGCCTGATGGTGTGTGAAGTTAGTGAGCCAAATGGAGTTGTTCTCCCACAAGAACCACTCGGCTGATCCTTCTTCAATATGCCCTTCACCAACATGCAGTGTTTCCTTGATTGAATTAGCTCTCACACCAATATTTGCGTCTAGAGCCTTTGCATTGAGGGCTATCTGAAAACGGCTGTGGCGCTGAAGTTGCCTGTGAATGTGGAGTTGGTGGCATGTGAAACCCGCATGTGGAGCATTCGTTTGTGTGGGATGCTCTACCAGGTTCATTCCTAGATAATGCACTCAAAGGGCACTAAGCATAGAGTGTGAAAACTGAGTTTCCTTGAGAGCTGCTTGGAAGCCTGATGGTGTGTGAAGTTAGTGAGCCAAATGGAGTTGTTCTCCCACAAGAACCACTCCGCTGATTCTTCTTCAATATGCCCTTCACCAACATGCAGTGTTTCCTTGATTGAATTA
This sequence comes from Ochotona princeps, assembly GCF_030435755.1. NCBI lineage: Eukaryota > Metazoa > Chordata > Mammalia > Lagomorpha > Ochotonidae > Ochotona > Ochotona princeps. The sequence continues at coordinate 35,954 of NW_026697445.1, read as the reverse complement.
GCTCTCACACCAATATTTGCGTCTAGAGCCTTTGCATTGAGGGCTATCTGAAAACGGCTGTGGCGCTGAAGTTGCCTGTGAGTGTGGAGTTGGTGGCATGTGAAACCCGCATGTGGAGCATTCGTTTGTGTGGGATGCTCTACCAGGTTCATTCCTAGATAATGCACTCAAAGGGCACTAAGCATAGAGTGTGAAAACTGTGTTTCCTTGAGAGCTGCTTGGAAGCCTGATGGTGTGTGAAGTTAGTGAGCCAAATGGAGTTGTTCTCCCACAAGAACCACTCGGCTGATCCTTCTTCAATATGCCCTTCACCAACATGCAGTGTTTCCTTGATTGAATTAGCTCTCACACCAATATTTGCGTCTAGAGCCTTTGCATTGAGGGCTATCTGAAAACGGCTGTGGCGCTGAAGTTGCCTGTGAATGTGGAGTTGGTGGCATGTGAAACCCGCATGTGGAGCATTCGTTTGTGTGGGATGCTCTACCAGGTTCATTTCAGTCCTAGCCATACAAAGGGCACTAAGCATAGAGTGTGAAAACTGAGTTTCCTTGAGAGCTGCTTGGAAGCCTGATGGTGTGTGAAGTTAGTGAGCCAAATGGAGTTGTTCTCCCACAAGAACCACTCGGCTGATCCTTCTTCAATATGCCCTTCACCAACATGCAGTGTTTCCTTGATTGAATTAGCTCTCACACCAATATTTGCGTCTAGAGCCTTTGCATTGAGGGCTATCTGAAAACGGCTGTGGCGCTGAAGTTGCCTGTGAATGTGGAGTTGGTGGCATGTGAAACCCGCATGTGGAGCATTCGTTTGTGTGGCATGCTCTACCAGGTTCATTTCAGTCCTAGCCATACAAAGGGCACTAAGCATAGAGTGTGAAAACTGAGTTTCCTTGAGAGCTGCTTGGAAGCCTGATGGTGTGTGAAGTTAGTGAGCCAAATGGAGTTGTTCTCCCACAAGAACCACTCGGCTGATCCTTCTTCAATATGCCCTTCACCAACATGCAGTGTTTCCTTGATTGAATTAGCTCTCACACCAATATTTGCGTCTAGAGCCTTTGCATTGAGGGCTATCTGAAAACGGCTGTGGCGCTGAAGTTGCCTGTGAATGTGGAGTTGGTGGCATGTGAAACCCGCATGTGGAGCATTCGTTTGTGTGGGATGCTCTACCAGGTTCATTCCTAGATAATGCACTCAAAGGGCACTAAGCATAGAGTGTGAAAACTGAGTTTCCTTGAGAGCTGCTTGGAAGCCTGATGGTGTGTGAAGTTAGTGAGCCAAATGGAGTTGTTCTCCCACAAGAACCACTCGGCTGATTCTTCTTCAATATGCCCTTCACCAACATGCAGTGTTTCCTTGATTGAATTAGCTCTCACACCAATATTTGCGTCTAGAGCCTTTGCATTGAGGGCTATCTGAAAACGGCTGTGGCGCTGAAGTTGCCTGTGAGTGTGGAGTTGGTGGCATGTGAAACACGCATGTGGAGCATTCGTTTGTGTGGGATGCTCTACCAGGTTCATTCCTAGATAATGCATTCAAACGGCACTAAGCATAGAGTGTGAAAACTGTGTTTCCTTGAGAGCTGCTTGGAAGCCTGATGGTGTGTGAAGTTAGTGAGCCAAATGGAGTTGTTCTCCCACAAGAACCACTCGGCTGATCCTTCTTCAATATGCCCTTCACCAACATGCAGTGTTTCCTTGATTGAATTAGCTCTCACACCAATATTTGCGTCTAGAGCCTTTGCATTGAGGGCTATCTGAAAACGGCTGTGGCGCTGAAGTTGCCTGTGAATGTGGAGTTGGTGGCATGTGAAACCCGCATGTGGAGCATTCGTTTGTGTGGGATGCTCTACCAGGTGCATTTCAGTCCTAGCCATACAAAGGGCACTAAGCATAGAGTGTGAAAACTGAGTTTCCTTGAGAGCTGCTTGGAAGCCTGATGGTGTGTGAAGTTAGTGAGCCAAATGGAGTTGTTCTCCCACAAGAACCACTCGGCTGATCCTTCTTCAATATGCCCTTCACCAACATGCAGTGTTTCCTTGATTGAATTAGCTCTCACACCAATATTTGCGTCTAGAGCCTTTGCATTGAGGGCTATCTGAAAACGGCTGTGGCGCTGAAGTTGCCTGTGAATGTGGAGTTGGTGGCATGTGAAACCCGCATGTGGAGCATTCGTTTGTGTGGGATGCTCTACCAGGTTCATTTCAGTACTAGCCATACAAAGGGCACTAAGCATAGAGTGTGAAAACTGAGTTTCCTTGAGAGCTGCTTGGAAGCCTGATGGTGTGTGAAGTTAGTGAGCCAAATGGAGTTGTTCTCCCACAAGAACCACTCGGCTGATCCTTCTTCAATATGCCCTTCACCAACATGCAGTGTTTCCTTGATTGAATTAGCTCTCACACCAATATTTGCGTCTAGAGCCTTTGCATTGAGGGCTATCTGAAAACGGCTGTGGCGCTGAAGTTGCCTGTGAATGTGGAGTTGGTGGCATGTGAAACCCGCATGTGGAGCATTCGTTTGTGTGGCATGCTCTACCAGGTTCATTTCAGTCCTAGCCATACAAAGGGCACTAAGCATAGAGTGTGAAAACTGAGTTTCCTTTAGAGCTGCTTGGAAGCCTGATGGTGTGTGAAGTTAGTGAGCCAAATGGAGTTGTTCTCCCACAAGAACCACTCGGCTGATCCTTCTTCAATATGCCCTTCACCAACATGCAGTGTTTCCTTGATTGAATTAGCTCTCACACCAATATTTGCGTCTAGAGCCTTTGCATTGAGGGCTATCTGAAAACGGCTGTGGCGCTGAAGTTGCCTGTGAGTGTGGAGTTGGTGGCATGTGAAACCCGCATGTGGAGCATTCGTTTGTGTGGCATGCTCTACCAGGTTCATTTCAGTCCTAGCCATACAAAGGGCACTAAGCATAGAGTGTGAAAACTGAGTTTCCTTGAGAGCTGCTTGGAAGCCTGATGGTGTGTGAAGTTAGTGAGCCAAATGGAGTTGTTCTCCCACAAGAACCACTCGGCTGATCCTTCTTCAATATGCCCTTCACCAACATGCAGTGTTTCCTTGATTGAATTAGCTCTCACACCAATATTTGCGTCTAGAGCCTTTGCATTGAGGGCTATCTGAAAACGGCTGTGGCGCTGAAGTTGCCTGTGAGTGTGGAGTTGGTGGCATGTGAAACCCGCATGTGGAGCATTCGTTTGTGTGGGATGCTCTACCAGGTTCATTCCTAGATAATGCACTCAAAGGGCACTAAGCATAGAGTGTGAAAACTGTGTTTCCTTGAGAGCTGCTTGGAAGCCTGATGGTGTGTGAAGTTAGTGAGCCAAATGGAGTTGTTCTCCCACAAGAACCACTCGGCTGATCCTTCTTCAATATGCCCTTCACCAACATGCAGTGTTTCCTTGATTGAATTAGCTCTCACACCAATATTTGCGTCTAGAGCCTTTGCATTGAGGGCTATCTGAAAACGGCTGTGGCGCTGAAGTTGCCTGTGAATGTGGAGTTGGTGGCATGTGAAACCCGCATGTGGAGCATTCGTTTGTGTGGGATGCTCTACCAGGTTCATTCCTAGATAATGCACTCAAAGGGCACTAAGCATAGAGTGTGAAAACTGAGTTTCCTTGAGAGCTGCTTGGAAGCCTGATGGTGTGTGAAGTTAGTGAGCCAAATGGAGTTGTTCTCCCACAAGAACCACTCGGCTGATTCTTCTTCAATATGCCCTTCACCAACATGCAGTGTTTCCTTGATTGAATTAGCTCTCACACCAATATTTGCGTCTAGAGCCTTTGCATTGAGGGCTATCTGAAAACGGCTGTGGCGCTGAAGTTGCCTGTGAGTGTGGAGTTGGTGGCATGTGAAACCCGCATGTGGAGCATTCGTTTGTGTGGGATGCTCTACCAGGTTCATTCCTAGATAATGCACTCAAAGGGCACTAAGCATAGAGTGTGAAAACTGTGTTTCCTTGAGAGCTGCTTGGAAGCCTGATGGTGTGTGAAGTTAGTGAGCCAAATGGAGTTGTTCTCCCACAAGAACCACTCGGCTGATCCTTCTTCAATATGCCCTTCACCAACATGCTGTGTTTCCTTGATTGAATTAGCTCTCACACCAATATTTGCGTCTAGAGCCTTTGCATTGAGGGCTATCTGAAAACGGCTGTGGCGCTGAAGTTGCCTGTGAATGTGGAGTTGGTGGCATGTGAAACCCGCATGTGGAGCATTCGTTTGTGTGGGATGCTCTACCCGGTTCATTCCTAGATAATGCACTCAAAGGGCACTAAGCATAGAGTGTGAAAACTGAGTTTCCTTGAGAGCTGCTTGGAAGCCTGATGGTGTGTGAAGTTAGTGAGCCAAATGGAGTTGTTCTCCCACAAGAACCACTCGGCTGATCCTTCCTCAATATGCCCTTCACCAACATGCAGTGTTTCCTTGATTGAATTAGCTCTCACACCAATATTTGCGTCTAGAGCCTTTGCATTGAGGGCTATCTGAAAACGGCTGTGGCACTGAAGTTGCCTGTGAATGTGGAGTTGGTGGCATGTGAAACCCGCATGTGGAGCATTCGTTTGTGTGGGATGCTCTACCAGGTTCATTCCTAGATAATGCATTCAAACGGCACTAAGCATAGAGTGTGAAAACTGAGTTTCCTTGAGAGCTGCTTGGAAGCCTGATGGTGTGTGAAGTTAGTGAGCCAAATGGAGTTGTTCTCCCACAAGAACCACTCGGCTGATCCTTCTTCAATATGCCCTTCACCAACATGCAGTGTTTCCTTGATTGAATTAGCTCTCACACCAATATTTGCGTCTAGAGCCTTTGCATTGAGGGCTATCTGAAAACGGCTGTGGCGCTGAAGTTGCCTGTGAATGTGGAGTTGGTGGCATGTGAAACCCGCATGTGGAGCATTCGTTTGTGTGGGATGCTCTACCAGGTTCATTTCAGTCCTAGCCATACAAAGGGCACTAAGCATAGAGTGTGAAAACTGAGTTTCCTTGAGAGCTCCTTGGAAGCCTGATGGTGTGTGAAGTTAGTGAGCCAAATGGAGTTGTTCTCCCACAAGAACCACTCGGCTGATCCTTCCTCAATATGCCCTTCACCAACATGCAGTGTTTCCTTGATTGAATTAGCTCTCACACCAATATTTGCGTCTAGAGCCTTTGCATTGAGGGCTATCTGAAAACGGCTGTGGCACTGAAGTTGCCTGTGAATGTGGAGTTGGTGGCATGTGAAACCCGCATGTGGAGCATTCGTTTGTGTGGGATGCTCTACCAGGTTCATTCCTAGATAATGCATTCAAACGGCACTAAGCATAGAGTGTGAAAACTGAGTTTCCTTGAGAGCTGCTTGGAAGCCTGATGGTGTGTGAAGTTAGTGAGCCAAATGGAGTTGTTCTCCCAAAAGAACCACTCGGCTGATCCTTCTTCAATATGCCCTTCACCAACATGCAGTGTTTCCTTGATTGAATTAGCTCTCACACCAATATTTGCGTCTAGAGCCTTTGCATTGAGGGCTATCTGAAAACGGCTGTGGCGCTGAAGTTGCCTGTGAATGTGGAGTTGGTGGCATGTGAAACCCGCATGTGGAGCATTCGTTTGTGTGGGATGCTCTACCAGGTGCATTTCAGTCCTAGCCATACAAAGGGCACTAAGCATAGAGTGTGAAAACTGAGTTTCCTTGAGAGCTGCTTGGAAGCCTGATGGTGTGTGAAGTTAGTGAGCCAAATGGAGTTGTTCTCCCACAAGAACCACTCGGCTGATCCTTCTTCAATATGCCCTTCACCAACATGCAGTGTTTCCTTGATTGAATTAGCTCTCACACCAATATTTGCGTCTAGAGCCTTTGCATTGAGGGCTATCTGAAAACGGCTGTGGCGCTGAAGTTGCCTGTGAATGTGGAGTTGGTGGCATGTGAAACCCGCATGTGGAGCATTCGTTTGTGTGGGATGCTCTACCAGGTTCATTCCTAGATAATGCACTCAAAGGGCACTAAGCATAGAGTGTGAAAACTGAGTTTCCTTGAGAGCTGCTTGGAAGCCTGATGGTGTGTGAAGTTAGTGAGCCAAATGGAGTTGTTCTCCCACAAGAACCACTCGGCTGATTCTTCTTCAATATGCCCTTCACCAACATGCAGTGTTTCCTTGATTGAATTAGCTCTCACACCAATATTTGCGTCTAGAGCCTTTGCATTGAGGGCTATCTGAAAACGGCTGTGGCGCTGAAGTTGCCTGTGAGTGTGGAGTTGGTGGCATGTGAAACCCGCATGTGGAGCATTCGTTTGTGTGGGATGCTCTACCAGGTTCATTCCTAGATAATGCACTCAAAGGGCACTAAGCATAGAGTGTGAAAACTGAGTTTCCTTGAGAGCTGCTTGGAAGCCTGATGGTGTGTGAAGTTAGTGAGCCAAATGGAGTTGTTCTCCCACAAGAACCACTCGGCTGATCCTTCTTCAATATGCCCTTCACCAACATGCAGTGTTTCCTTGATTGAATTAGCTCTCACACAATTATTTGCGTCTAGAGCCTTTGCATTGAGGGCTATCTGAAAACGGCTGTGGCGCTGAAGTTGCCTGTGAATGTGGAGTTGGTGGCATGTGAAACCCGCATGTGGAGCATTCGTTTGTGTGGGATGCTCTACCCGGTTCATTCCTAGATAATGCACTCAAAGGGCACTAAGCATAGAGTGTGAAAACTGAGTTTCCTTGAGAGCTCCTTGGAAGCCTGATGGTGTGTGAAGTTAGTGAGCCAAATGGAGTTGTTCTCCCACAAGAACCACTCGGCTGATCCTTCCTCAATATGCCCTTCACCAACATGCAGTGTTTCCTTGATTGAATTAGCTCTCACACCAATATTTGCGTCTAGAGCCTTTGCATTGAGGGCTATCTGAAAACGGCTGTGGCGCTGAAGTTGCCTGTGAATGTGGAGTTGGTGGCATGTGAAACCCGCATGTGGAGCATTCGTTTGTGTGGGATGCTCTACCAGGTTCATTCCTAGATAATGCACTCAAAGGACACTAAGCATAGAGTGTGAAAACTGAGTTTCCTTGAGAGCTGCTTGGAAGCCTGATGGTGTGTGAAGTTAGTGAGCCAAATGGAGTTGTTCTCCCACAAGAACCACTCGGCTGATCCTTCTTCAATATGCCCTTCACCAACATGCAGTGTTTCCTTGATTGAATTAGCTCTCACACCAATATTTGCGTCTAGAGCCTTTGCATTGAGGGCTATCTGAAAACGGCTGTGGCGCTGAAGTTGCCTGTGAATGTGGAGTTGGTGGCATGTGAAACCCGCATGTGGAGCATTCGTTTGTGTGGGATGCTCTACCAGGTTCATTCCTAGATAATGCACTCAAAGGGCACTAAGCATAGAGTGTGAAAACTGAGTTTCCTTGAGAGCTGCTTGGAAGCCTGATGGTGTGTGAAGTTAGTGAGCCAAATGGAGTTGTTCTCCCACAAGAACCACTCGGCTGATTCTTCTTCAATATGCCATTCACCAACATGCAGTGTTTCCTTGATTGAATTAGCTCTCACACCAATATTTGCGTCTAGAGCCTTTGCATTGAGGGCTATCTGAAAACGGCTGTGGCGCTGAAGTTGCCTGTGAGTGTGGAGTTGGTGGCATGTGAAACCCGCATGTGGAGCATTCGTTTGTGTGGGATGCTCTACCAGGTTCATTCCTAGATAATGCACTCAAAGGGCACTAAGCATAGAGTGTGAAAACTGTGTTTCCTTGAGAGCTGCTTGGAAGCCTGATGGTGTGTGAAGTTAGTGAGCCAAATGGAGTTGTTCTCCCACAAGAACCACTCGGCTGATCCTTCTTCAGTATGCCCTTCACCAACATGCAGTGTTTCCTTGATTGAATTAGCTCTCACACCAATATTTGCGTCTAGAGCCTTTGCATTGAGGGCTATCTGAAAACGGCTGTGGCGCTGAAGTTGCCTGTGAATGTGGAGTTGGTGGCATGTGAAACCCGCATGTGGAGCATTCGTTTGTGTGGGATGCTCTACCCGGTTCATTCCTAGATAATGCACTCAAAGGGCACTAAGCATAGAGTGTGAAAACTGAGTTTCCTTGAGAGCTGCTTGGAAGCCTGATGGTGTGTGAAGTTAGTGAGCCAAATGGAGTTGTTCTCCCACAAGAACCACTCGGCTGATCCTTCCTCAATATGCCCTTCACCAACATGCAGTGTTTCCTTGATTGAATTAGCTCTCACACCAATATTTGCGTCTAGAGCCTTTGCATTGAGGGCTATCTGAAAACGGCTGTGGCACTGAAGTTGCCTGTGAATGTGGAGTTGGTGGCATGTGAAACCCGCATGTGGAGCATTCGTTTGTGTGGGATGCTCTACCAGGTTCATTCCTAGATAATGCATTCAAACGGCACTAAGCATAGAGTGTGAAAACTGAGTTTCTTGAGAGCTGCTTGGAAGCCTGATGGTGTGTGAAGTTAGTGAGCCAAATGGAGTTGTTCTCCCACAAGAACCACTCGGCTGATCCTTCTTCAATATGCCCTTCACCAACATGCAGTGTTTCCTTGATTGAATTAGCTCTCACACCAATATTTGCGTCTAGAGCCTTTGCATTGAGGGCTATCTGAAAACGGCTGTGGCGCTGAAGTTGCCTGTGAATGTGGAGTTGGTGGCATGTGAAACCCGCATGTGGAGCATTCGTTTGTGTGGGATGCTCTACCCGGTTCATTCCTAGATAATGCACTCAAAGGGCACTAAGCATAGAGTGTGAAAACTGAGTTTCCTTGAGAGCTGCTTGGAAGCCTGATGGTGTGTGAAGTTAGTGAGCCAAATGGAGTTGTTCTCCCACAAGAACCACTCGGCTGATCCTTCTTCAATATGCCCTTCACCAACATGCAGTGTTTCCTTGATTGAATTAGCTCTCACACCAATATTTGCGTCTAGAGCCTTTGCATTGAGGGCTATCTGAAAACGGCTGTGGCGCTGAAGTTGCCTGTAAATGTGGAGTTGGTGGCATGTGAAACCCGCATGTGGAGCATTCGTTTGTGTGGGATGCTCTACCAGGTTCATTTCAGTCCTAGCCATACAAAGGGCACTAAGCGTAGAGTGTGAAAACTGAGTTTCCTTGAGAGCTGCTTGGAAGCCTGATGGTGTGTGAAGTTAGTGAGCCAAATGGAGTTGTTCTCCCACAAGAACCACTCGGCTGATCCTTCTTCAATATGCCCTTCACCAACATGCAGTGTTTCCTTGATTGAATTAGCTCTCACACCAATATTTGCGTCTAGAGCCTTTGCATTGAGGGCTATCTGAAAACGGCTGTGGCGCTGAAGTTGCCTGTGAATGTGGAGTTGGTGGCATGTGAAACCCGCATGTGGAGCATTCGTTTGTGTGGGATGCTCTACCAGGTTCATTTCAGTCCTAGCCATACAAAGGGCACTAAGCATAGAGTGTGAAAACTGAGTTTCCTTGAGAGCTGCTTGGAAACCTGATGGTGTGTGAAGTTAGTGAGCCAAATGGAGTTGTTCTCCCACAAGAACCACTCGGCTGATCCTTCTTCAATATGCCCTTCACCAACATGCAGTGTTTCCTTGATTGAATTAGCTCTCACACCAATATTTGCGTCTAGAGCCTTTGCATTGAGGGCTATCTGAAAACGGCTGTGGCGCTGAAGTTGCCTGTGAATGTGGAGTTGGTGGCATGTGAAACCCGCATGTGGAGCATTCGTTTGTGTGGGATGCTCTACCAGGTTCATTCCTAGATAATGCACTCAAAGGGCACTAAGCATAGAGTGTGAAAACTGAGTTTCCTTGAGAGCTGCTTGGAAGCCTGATGGTGTGTGAAGTTAGTGAGCCAAATGGAGTTGTTCTCCCACAAGAACCACTCCGCTGATCCTTCTTCAATATGCCCTTCACCAACATGCAGTGTTTCCTTGATTGAATTAGCTCTCACACCAATATTTGCGTCTAGAGCCTTTGCATTGAGGGCTATCTGAAAACGGCTGTGGCGCTGAAGTTGCCTGTGAATGTGGAGTTGGTGGCATGTGAAACCCGCATGTGGAGCATTCGTTTGTGTGGGATGATCTACCAGGTTCATTTCAGTCCTAGCCATACAAAGGGCACTAAGCATAGAGTGTGAAAACTGAGTTTCCTTGAGAGCTGCTTGGAAGCCTGATGGTGTGTGAAGTTAGTGAGCCAAATGGAGTTGTTCTCCCACAAGAAATACTCGGCTGATCCTTCTTCAATATGCCCTTCACCAACATGCAGTGTTTCCTTGATTGAATTAGCTCTCACACCAATATTTGCGTCTAGAGCCTTTGCATTGAGGGCTATCTGAAAACGGCTGTGGCGCTGAAGTTGCCTGTGAATGTGGAGTTGGTGGCATGTGAAACCCGCATGTGGAGCATTCGTTTGTGTGGGATGCTCTACCAGGTTCATTCCTAGATAATGCACTCAAAGGGCACTAAGCATAGAGTGTGAAAACTGTGTTTCCTTGAGAGCTGCTTGGAAGCCTGATGGTGTGTGAAGTTAGTGAGCCAAATGGAGTTGTTCTCCCACAAGAACCACTCGGCTGATCCTTCTTCAATATGCCCTTCACCAACATGCAGTGTTTCCTTGATTGAATTAGCTCTCACACCAATATTTGCGTCTAGAGCCTTTGCATTGAGGGCTATCTGAAAACGGCTGTGGCGCTGAAGTTGCCTGTGAATGTGGAGTTGGTGGCATGTGAAACCCGCATGTGGAGCATTCGTTTGTGTGGGATGCTCTACCAGGTTCATTTCAGTCCTAGCCATACAAAGGGCACTAAGCATCGAGTGTGAAAACTGAGTTTCCTTGAGAGCTGCTTGGAAGCCTGATGGTGTGTGAAGTTAGTGAGCTAAATGGAGTTGTTCTCCCACAAGAACCACTCGGCTGATCCTTCTTCAATATGCCCTTCACCAACATGCAGTGTTTCCTTGATTGAATTAGCTCTCACACCAATATTTGCGTCTAGAGCCTTTGCATTGAGGGCTATCTGAAAACGGCTGTGGCGCTGAAGTTGCCTGTGAATGTGGAGTTGGTGGCATGTGAAACCCGCATGTGGAGCATTCGTTTGTGTGGGATGCTCTACCAGGTTCATTTCAGTCCTAGCCATACAAAGGGCACTAAGCATAGAGTGTGAAAACTGAGTTTCCTTGAGAGCTGCTTGGAAGCCTGATGGTGTGTGAAGTTAGTGAGCCAAATGGAGTTGTTCTCCCACAAGAACCACTCGGCTGATCCTTCTTCAATATGCCCTTCACCAACATGCAGTGTTTCCTTGATTGAATTAGCTCTCACACCAATATTTGCGTCTAGAGCCTTTGCATTGAGGGCTATCTGAAAACGGCTGTGGCGCTGAAGTTGCCTGTGAATGTGGAGTTGGTGGCATGTGAAACCCGCATGTGGAGCATTCGTTTGTGTGGGATGCTCTACCAGGTTCATTCCTAGATAATGCACTCAAAGGGCACTAAGCATAGAGTGTGAAAACTGAGTTTCCTTGAGAGCTGCTTGGAAGCCTGATGGTGTGTGAAGTTAGTGAGCCAAATGGAGTTGTTCTCCCACAAGAACCACTCAGCTGATCCTTCTTCAATATGCCCTTCACCAACATGCAGTGTTTCCTTGATTGAATTAGCTCTCACACCAATATTTGCGTCTAGAGCCTTTGCATTGAGGGCTATCTGAAAACGGCTGTGGCGCTGAAGTTGCCTGTGAATGTGGAGTTGGTGGCATGTGAAACCCGCATGTGGAGCATTCGTTTGTGTGGGATGCTCTACCAGGTTCATTTCAGTCCTAGCCATACAAAGGGCACTAAGCATAGAGTGTGAAAACTGAGTTTCCTTGAGAGCTGCTTGGAAGCCTGATGGTGTGTGAAGTTAGTGAGCCAAATGGAGTTGTTCTCCCACAAGAACCACTCGGCTGATCCTTCTTCAATATGCCCTTCACCAACATGCAGTGTTTCCTTGATTGAATTAGCTCTCACACCAATATTTGCGTCTAGAGCCTTTGCATTGAGGGCTATCTGAAAACGGCTGTGGCGCTGAAGTTGCCTGTGAATGTGGAGTTGGTGGCATGTGAAACCCGCATGTGGAGCATTCGTTTGTGTGGGATGCTCTACCAGGTACATTCCTAGATAATGCACTCAAAGGGCACTAAGCATAGAGTGTGAAAACTGAGTTTCCTTGAGAGCTGCTTGGAAGCCTGATGGTGTGTGAAGTTAGTGAGCCAAATGGAGTTGTTCTCCCACAAGAACCACTCGGCTGATCCTTCTTCAATATGCCCTTCACCAACATGCAGTGTATCCTTGATTGAATTAGCTCTCACACCAATATTTGCGTCTAGAGCCTTTGCATTGAGGGCTATCTGAAAACGGCTGTGGCGCTGAAGTTGCCTGTAAATGTAGAGTTGGTGGCATGTGAAACCCGCATGTGGAGCATTCGTTTGTGTGGGATGCTCTACCAGGTTCATTTCAGTCCTAGCCATACAAAGGGCACTAAGCATAGAGTGTGAAAACTGAGTTTCCTTGAGAGCTGCTTGGAAGCCTGATGGTGTGTGAAGTTAGTGAGCCAAATGGAGTTGTTCTCCCACAAGAACCACTCAGCTGATCCTTCTTCAATATGCCCTTCACCAACATGCAGTGTTTCCTTGATTGAATTAGCTCTCACACCAATATTTGCGTCTAGAGCCTTTGCATTGAGGGCTATCTGAAAACGGCTGTGGCGCTGAAGTTGCCTGTGAATGTGGAGTTGGTGGCATGTGAAACCCGCATGTGGAGCATTTGTTTGTGTGGGATGCTCTACCAGGTTCATTCCTAGATAATGCACTCAAAGGGCACTAAGCATAGAGTGTGAAAACTGTGTTTCCTTGAGAGCTGCTTGGAAGCCTGATGGTGTGTGAAGTTAGTGAGCCAAATGGAGTTGTTCTCCCACAAGAACCACTCGGCTGATCCTTCTTCAATATGCCCTTCACCAACATGCAGTGTTTCCTTGATTGAATTAGCTCTCACACCAATATTTGCGTCTAGATCCTTTGCATTGAGGGCTATCTGAAAACGGCTGTGGCGCTGAAGTTGCCTGTGAATATGGAGTTGGTGGCATGTGAAACCCGCATGTGGAGCATTCGTTTGTGTGGGATGCTCTACCAGGTTTATTTCAGTCCTAGCCATACAAAGGGCACTAAGCATCGAGTGTGAAAACTGAGTTTCCTTGAGAGCTGCTTGGAAGCCTGATGGTGTGTGAAGTTAGTGAGCCAAATGGAGTTGTTCTCCCACAAGAACCACTCGGCTGATCCTTCTTCAATATGCCCTTCACCAACATGCAGTGTTTCCTTGATTGAATTAGCTCTCACACCAATATTTGCGTCTAGAGCCTTTGCATTGAGGGCTATCTGAAAACGGCTGTGGCGCTGAAGTTGCCTGTGAATGTGGAGTTGGTGGCATGTATAACCCGCATGTGGAGCATTCGTTTGTGTGGGATGCTCTACCAGGTTCATTTCAGTCCTAGCCATACAAAGGGCACTAAGCATAGAGTGTGAAAACTGAGTTTCCTTGAGAGCTGCTTGGAAGCCTGATGGTGTGTGAAGTTAGTGAGCCAAATGGAGTTGTTCTCCCACAAGAACCACTCGGCTGATCCTTCTTCAATATGCCCTTCACCAACATGCAGTGTTTCCTTGATTGAATTAGCTCTCACACCAATATTTGCGTCTAGAGCCTTTGCATTGAGGGCTATCTGAAAACGGCTGTGGCGCTGAAGTTGCCTGTGAATGTGGAGTTGGTGGCATGTGAAACCCGCATGTGGAGCATTCGTTTGTGTGGGATGCTCTACCAGGTTCATTCCTAGATAATGCACTCAAAGGGCACTAAGCATAGAGTGTGAAAACTGAGTTTCCTTGAGAGCTGCTTGGAAGCCTGATGGTGTGTGAAGTTAGTGAGCCAAATGGAGTTGTTCTCCCACAAGAACCACTCGGCTGATCCTTCTTCAATATGCCCTTCACCAACATGCAGTGTTTCCTTGATTGAATTAGCTCTCACACCAATATTTGCGTCTAGAGCCTTTGCATTGAGGGCTATCTGAAAACGGCTGTGGCGCTGAAGTTGCCTGTGAATGTGGAGTTGGTGGCATGTGAAACCCGCATGTGGAGCATTCGTTTGTGTGGGATGCTCTACCAGGTTCATTTCAGTCCTAGCCATACAAAGGGCACTAAGCATAGAGTGTGAAAACTGAGTTTCCTTGAGAGCTGCTTGGAAGCCTGATGGTGTGTGAAGTTAGTGAGCCAAATGGAGTTGTTCTCCCACAAGAACCACTCGGCTGATCCTTCTTCAATATGCCCTTCACCAACATGCAGTGTTTCCTTGATTGAATTAGCTCTCACACCAATATTTGCGTCTAGAGCCTTTGCATTGAGGGCTATCTGAAAACGGCTGTGGCGCTGAAGTTGCCTGTGAATGTGGAGTTGGTGGCATGTGAAACCCGCATGTGGAGCATTCGTTTGTGTGGGATGCTCTACCAGGTTCATTTCAGTCCTAGCCATACAAAGGGCACTAAGCATAGAGTGTGAAAACTGAGTTTCCTTGAGAGCTGCTTGGAAGCCTGATGGTGTGTGAAGTTAGTGAGCCAAATGGAGTTGTTCTCCCACAAGAACCACTCGGCTGATCCTTCTTCAATATGCCCTTCACCAACATGCAGTGTTTCCTTGATTGAATTAGCTCTCACACCAATATTTGCGTCTAGAGCCTTTGCATTGAGGGCTATCTGAAAACGGCTGTGGCGCTGAAGTTGCCTGTGAATGTGGAGTTGGTGGCATGTGAAACCCGCATGTGGAGCATTCGTTTGTGTGGGATGCTCTACCCGGTTCATTCCTAGATAATGCACTCAAAGGGCACTAAGCATAGAGTGTGAAAACTGAGTTTCCTTGAGAGCTGCTTGGAAGCCTGATGGTGTGTGAAGTTAGTGAGCCAAATGGAGTTGTTCTCCCACAAGAACCACTCGGCTGATCCTTCTTCAATATGCCCTTCACCAACATGCAGTGTTTCCTTGATTGAATTAGCTCTCACACCAATATTTGCGTCTAGAGCCTTTGCATTGAGGGCTATCTGAAAACGGCTGTGGCGCTGAAGTTGCCTGTGAATGTGGAGTTGGTGGCATGTGAAACCCGCATGTGGAGCATTCGTTTGTGTGGGATGCTCTACCCGGTTCATTCCTAGATAATGCACTCAAAGGGCACTAAGCATAGAGTGTGAAAACTGAGTTTCCTTGAGAGCTGCTTGGAAGCCTGATGGTGTGTGAAGTTAGTGAGCCAAATGGAGTTGTTCTCCCACAAGAACCACTCGGCTGATCCTTCCTCAATATGCCCTTCACCAACATGCAGTGTTTCCTTGATTGAATTAGCTCTCACACCAATATTTGCGTCTAGAGCCTTTGCATTGAGGGCTATCTGAAAACGGCTGTGGCACTGAAGTTGCCTGTGAATGTGGAGTTGGTGGCATGTGAAACCCGCATGTGGAGCATTCGTTTGTGTGGGATGCTCTACCAGGTTCATTCCTAGATAATGCATTCAAACGGCACTAAGCATAGAGTGTGAAAACTGAGTTTCCTTGAGAGCTGCTTGGAAGCCTGATGGTGTGTGAAGTTAGTGAGCCAAATGGAGTTGTTCTCCCACAAGAACCACTCGGCTGATCCTTCTTCAATATGCCCTTCACCAACATGCAGTGTTTCCTTGATTGAATTAGCTCTCACACCAATATTTGCGTCTAGAGCCTTTGCATTGAGGGCTATCTGAAAACGGCTGTGGCGCTGAAGTTGCCTGTGAATGTGGAGTTGGTGGCATGTGAAACCCGCATGTGGAGCATTCGTTTGTGTGGGATGCTCTACCAGGTGCATTTCAGTCCTAGCCATACAAAGGGCACTAAGCATAGAGTGTGAAAACTGAGTTTCCTTGAGAGCTGCTTGGAAGCCTGATGGTGTGTGAAGTTAGTGAGCCAAATGGAGTTGTTCTCCCACAAGAACCACTCGGCTGATCCTTCTTCAATATGCCCTTCACCAACATGCAGTGTTTCCTTGATTGAATTAGCTCTCACACCAATATTTGCGTCTAGAGCCTTTGCATTGAGGGCTATCTGAAAACGGCTGTGGCGCTGAAGTTGCCTGTGAATGTGGA
This sequence comes from Ochotona princeps, assembly GCF_030435755.1. Taxonomy (NCBI): domain Eukaryota; kingdom Metazoa; phylum Chordata; class Mammalia; order Lagomorpha; family Ochotonidae; genus Ochotona; species Ochotona princeps. The sequence continues at coordinate 19,840 of NW_026697445.1, read as the reverse complement.
GTTGGTGGCATGTGAAACCCGCATGTGGAGCATTCGTTTGTGTGGGATGCTCTACCAGGTTCATTTCAGTCCTAGCCATACAAAGGGCACTAAGCGTAGAGTGTGAAAACTGAGTTTCCTTGAGAGCTGCTTGGAAGCCTGATGGTGTGTGAAGTTAGTGAGCCAAATGGAGTTGTTCTCCCACAAGAACCACTCGGCTGATCCTTCTTCAATATGCCCTTCACCAACATGCAGTGTTTCCTTGATTGAATTAGCTCTCACACCAATATTTGCGTCTAGAGCCTTTGCATTGAGGGCTATCTGAAAACGGCTGTGGCGCTGAAGTTGCCTGTGAATGTGGAGTTGGTGGCATGTGAAACCCGCATGTGGAGCATTCGTTTGTGTGGGATGCTCTACCAGGTTCATTTCAGTCCTAGCCATACAAAGGGCACTAAGCATAGAGTGTGAAAACTGAGTTTCCTTGAGAGCTGCTTGGAAACCTGATGGTGTGTGAAGTTAGTGAGCCAAATGGAGTTGTTCTCCCACAAGAACCACTCGGCTGATCCTTCTTCAATATGCCCTTCACCAACATGCAGTGTTTCCTTGATTGAATTAGCTCTCACACCAATATTTGCGTCTAGAGCCTTTGCATTGAGGGCTATCTGAAAACGGCTGTGGCGCTGAAGTTGCCTGTGAATGTGGAGTTGGTGGCATGTGAAACCCGCATGTGGAGCATTCGTTTGTGTGGGATGCTCTACCAGGTTCATTCCTAGATAATGCACTCAAAGGGCACTAAGCATAGAGTGTGAAAACTGAGTTTCCTTGAGAGCTGCTTGGAAGCCTGATGGTGTGTGAAGTTAGTGAGCCAAATGGAGTTGTTCTCCCACAAGAACCACTCGGCTGATCCTTCTTCAATATGCCCTTCACCAACATGCAGTGTTTCCTTGATTGAATTAGCTCTCACACCAATATTTGCGTCTAGAGCCTTTGCATTGAGGGCTATCTGAAAACGGCTGTGGCGCTGAAGTTGCCTGTAAATGTGGAGTTGGTGGCATGTGAAACCCGCATGTGGAGCATTCGTTTGTGTGGGATGCTCTACCAGGTTCATTTCAGTCCTAGCCATACAAAGGGCACTAAGCATAGAGTGTGAAAACTGAGTTTCCTTGAGAGCTGCTTGGAAGCCTGATGGTGTGTGAAGTTAGTGAGCCAAATGGAGTTGTTCTCCCACAAGAAATACTCGGCTGATCCTTCTTCAATATGCCCTTCACCAACATGCAGTGTTTCCTTGATTGAATTAGCTCTCACACCAATATTTGCGTCTAGAGCCTTTGCATTGAGGGCTATCTGAAAACGGCTGTGGCGCTGAAGTTGCCTGTGAATGTGGAGTTGGTGGCATGTGAAACCCGCATGTGGAGCATTCGTTTGTGTGGGATGCTCTACCAGGTTCATTCCTAGATAATGCACTCAAAGGGCACTAAGCATAGAGTGTGAAAACTGTGTTTCCTTGAGAGCTGCTTGGAAGCCTGATGGTGTGTGAAGTTAGTGAGCCAAATGGAGTTGTTCTCCCACAAGAACCACTCGGCTGATCCTTCTTCAATATGCCCTTCACCAACATGCAGTGTTTCCTTGATTGAATTAGCTCTCACACCAATATTTGCGTCTAGAGCCTTTGCATTGAGGGCTATCTGAAAACGGCTGTGGCGCTGAAGTTGCCTGTGAATGTGGAGTTGGTGGCATGTGAAACCCGCATGTGGAGCATTCGTTTGTGTGGGATGCTCTACCAGGTTCATTTCAGTCCTAGCCATACAAAGGGCACTAAGCATCGAGTGTGAAAACTGAGTTTCCTTGAGAGCTGCTTGGAAGCCTGATGGTGTGTGAAGTTAGTGAGCTAAATGGAGTTGTTCTCCCACAAGAACCACTCGGCTGATCCTTCTTCAATATGCCCTTCACCAACATGCAGTGTTTCCTTGATTGAATTAGCTCTCACACCAATATTTGCGTCTAGAGCCTTTGCATTGAGGGCTATCTGAAAACGGCTGTGGCGCTGAAGTTGCCTGTGAATGTGGAGTTGGTGGCATGTGAAACCCGCATGTGGAGCATTCGTTTGTGTGGGATGCTCTACCAGGTTCATTTCAGTCCTAGCCATACAAAGGGCACTAAGCATAGAGTGTGAAAACTGAGTTTCCTTGAGAGCTGCTTGGAAGCCTGATGGTGTGTGAAGTTAGTGAGCCAAATGGAGTTGTTCTCCCACAAGAACCACTCGGCTGATCCTTCTTCAATATGCCCTTCACCAACATGCAGTGTTTCCTTGATTGAATTAGCTCTCACACCAATATTTGCGTCTAGAGCCTTTGCATTGAGGGCTATCTGAAAACGGCTGTGGCGCTGAAGTTGCCTGTGAATGTGGAGTTGGTGGCATGTGAAACCCGCATGTGGAGCATTCGTTTGTGTGGGATGCTCTACCAGGTTCATTCCTAGATAATGCACTCAAAGGGCACTAAGCATAGAGTGTGAAAACTGAGTTTCCTTGAGAGCTGCTTGGAAGCCTGATGGTGTGTGAAGTTAGTGAGCCAAATGGAGTTGTTCTCCCACAAGAACCACTCAGCTGATCCTTCTTCAATATGCCCTTCACCAACATGCAGTGTTTCCTTGATTGAATTAGCTCTCACACCAATATTTGCGTCTAGAGCCTTTGCATTGAGGGCTATCTGAAAACGGCTGTGGCGCTGAAGTTGCCTGTGAATGTGGAGTTGGTGGCATGTGAAACCCGCATGTGGAGCATTCGTTTGTGTGGGATGCTCTACCAGGTTCATTTCAGTCCTAGCCATACAAAGGGCACTAAGCATAGAGTGTGAAAACTGAGTTTCCTTGAGAGCTGCTTGGAAGCCTGATGGTGTGTGAAGTTAGTGAGCCAAATGGAGTTGTTCTCCCACAAGAACCACTCGGCTGATCCTTCTTCAATATGCCCTTCACCAACATGCAGTGTTTCCTTGATTGAATTAGCTCTCACACCAATATTTGCGTCTAGAGCCTTTGCATTGAGGGCTATCTGAAAACGGCTGTGGCGCTGAAGTTGCCTGTGAATGTGGAGTTGGTGGCATGTGAAACCCGCATGTGGAGCATTCGTTTGTGTGGGATGCTCTACCAGGTTCATTCCTAGATAATGCACTCAAAGGGCACTAAGCATAGAGTGTGAAAACTGAGTTTCCTTGAGAGCTGCTTGGAAGCCTGATGGTGTGTGAAGTTAGTGAGCCAAATGGAGTTGTTCTCCCACAAGAACCACTCGGCTGATCCTTCTTCAATATGCCCTTCACCAACATGCAGTGTATCCTTGATTGAATTAGCTCTCACACCAATATTTGCGTCTAGAGCCTTTGCATTGAGGGCTATCTGAAAACGGCTGTGGCGCTGAAGTTGCCTGTAAATGTAGAGTTGGTGGCATGTGAAACCCGCATGTGGAGCATTCGTTTGTGTGGGATGCTCTACCAGGTTCATTTCAGTCCTAGCCATACAAAGGGCACTAAGCATAGAGTGTGAAAACTGAGTTTCCTTGAGAGCTGCTTGGAAGCCTGATGGTGTGTGAAGTTAGTGAGCCAAATGGAGTTGTTCTCCCACAAGAACCACTCGGCTGATCCTTCTTCAATATGCCCTTCACCAACATGCAGTGTTTCCTTGATTGAATTAGCTCTCACACCAATATTTGCGTCTAGAGCCTTTGCATTGAGGGCTATCTGAAAACGGCTGTGGCGCTGAAGTTGCCTGTGAATGTGGAGTTGGTGGCATGTGAAACCCGCATGTGGAGCATTTGTTTGTGTGGGATGCTCTACCAGGTTCATTCCTAGATAATGCACTCAAAGGGCACTAAGCATAGAGTGTGAAAACTGTGTTTCCTTGAGAGCTGCTTGGAAGCCTGATGGTGTGTGAAGTTAGTGAGCCAAATGGAGTTGTTCTCCCACAAGAACCACTCGGCTGATCCTTCTTCAATATGCCCTTCACCAACATGCAGTGTTTCCTTGATTGAATTAGCTCTCACACCAATATTTGCGTCTAGATCCTTTGCATTGAGGGCTATCTGAAAACGGCTGTGGCGCTGAAGTTGCCTGTGAATATGGAGTTGGTGGCATGTGAAACCCGCATGTGGAGCATTCGTTTGTGTGGGATGCTCTACCAGGTTCATTTCAGTCCTAGCCATACAAAGGGCACTAAGCATCGAGTGTGAAAACTGAGTTTCCTTGAGAGCTGCTTGGAAGCCTGATGGTGTGTGAAGTTAGTGAGCCAAATGGAGTTGTTCTCCCACAAGAACCACTCGGCTGATCCTTCTTCAATATGCCCTTCACCAACATGCAGTGTTTCCTTGATTGAATTAGCTCTCACACCAATATTTGCGTCTAGAGCCTTTGCATTGAGGGCTATCTGAAAACGGCTGTGGCGCTGAAGTTGCCTGTGAATGTGGAGTTGGTGGCATGTATAACCCGCATGTGGAGCATTCGTTTGTGTGGGATGCTCTACCAGGTTCATTTCAGTCCTAGCCATACAAAGGGCACTAAGCATAGAGTGTGAAAACTGAGTTTCCTTGAGAGCTGCTTGGAAGCCTGATGGTGTGTGAAGTTAGTGAGCCAAATGGAGTTGTTCTCCCACAAGAACCACTCGGCTGATCCTTCTTCAATATGCCCTTCACCAACATGCAGTGTTTCCTTGATTGAATTAGCTCTCACACCAATATTTGCGTCTAGAGCCTTTGCATTGAGGGCTATCTGAAAACGGCTGTGGCGCTGAAGTTGCCTGTGAATGTGGAGTTGGTGGCATGTGAAACCCGCATGTGGAGCATTCGTTTGTGTGGGATGCTCTACCAGGTTCATTCCTAGATAATGCACTCAAAGGGCACTAAGCATAGAGTGTGAAAACTGAGTTTCCTTGAGAGCTGCTTGGAAGCCTGATGGTGTGTGAAGTTAGTGAGCCAAATGGAGTTGTTCTCCCACAAGAACCACTCGGCTGATCCTTCTTCAATATGCCCTTCACCAACATGCAGTGTTTCCTTGATTGAATTAGCTCTCACACCAATATTTGCGTCTAGAGCCTTTGCATTGAGGGCTATCTGAAAACGGCTGTGGCGCTGAAGTTGCCTGTGAATGTGGAGTTGGTGGCATGTGAAACCCGCATGTGGAGCATTCGTTTGTGTGGGATGCTCTACCAGGTTCATTTCAGTACTAGCCATACAAAGGGCACTAAGCATAGAGTGTGAAAACTGAGTTTCCTTGAGAGCTGCTTGGAAGCCTGATGGTGTGTGAAGTTAGTGAGCCAAATGGAGTTGTTCTCCCACAAGAACCACTCGGCTGATCCTTCTTCAATATGCCCTTCACCAACATGCAGTGTTTCCTTGATTGAATTAGCTCTCACACCAATATTTGCGTCTAGAGCCTTTGCATTGAGGGCTATCTGAAAACGGCTGTGGCGCTGAAGTTGCCTGTGAATGTGGAGTTGGTGGCATGTGAAACCCGCATGTGGAGCATTCGTTTGTGTGGGATGCTCTACCAGGTACATTCCTAGATAATGCACTCAAAGGGCACAAAGCATAGAGTGTGAAAACTGAGTTTCCTTGAGAGCTGCTTGGAAGCCTGATGGTGTGTGAAGTTAGTGAGCCAAATGGAGTTGTTCTCCCACAAGAACCACTCGGCTGATCCTTCTTCAATATGCCCTTCACCAACATGCAGTGTATCCTTGATTGAATTAGCTCTCACACCAATATTTGCGTCTAGAGCCTTTGCATTGAGGGCTATCTGAAAACGGCTGTGGCGCTGAAGTTGCCTGTAAATGTGGAGTTGGTGGCATGTGAAACCCGCATGTGGAGCATTCGTTTGTGTGGGATGCTCTACCAGGTTCATTTCAGTCCTAGCCATACAAAGGGCACTAAGCATAGAGTGTGAAAACTGAGTTTCCTTGAGAGCTGCTTGGAAGCCTGATGGTGTGTGAAGTTAGTGAGCCAAATGGAGTTGTTCTCCCACAAGAACCACTCGGCTGATCCTTCTTCAATATGCCCTTCACCAACATGCAGTGTTTCCTTGATTGAATTAGCTCTCACACCAATATTTGCGTCTAGAGCCTTTGCATTGAGGGCTATCTGAAAACGGCTGTGGCGCTGAAGTTGCCTGTGAATGTGGAGTTGGTGGCATGTGAAACCCGCATGTGGAGCATTCGTTTGTGTGGGATGCTCTACCAGGTTCATTTCAGTCCTAGCCATACAAAGGGCACTAAGCATAGAGTGTGAAAACTGAGTTTCCTTGAGAGCTGCTTGGAAGCCTGATGGTGTGTGAAGTTAGTGAGCCAAATGGAGTTGTTCTCCCACAAGAACCACTCGGCTGATCCTTCTTCAATATGCCCTTCACCAACATGCAGTGTTTCCTTGATTGAATTAGCTCTCACACCAATATTTGCGTCTAGATCCTTTGCATTGAGGGCTATCTGAAAACGGCTGTGGCGCTGAAGTTGCCTGTGAATGTGGAGTTGGTGGCATGTGAAACCCGCATGTGGAGCATTCGTTTGTGTGGGATGCTCTACCAGGTACATTCCTAGATAATGCACTCAAAGGGCACAAAGCATAGAGTGTGAAAACTGAGTTTCCTTGAGAGCTGCTTGGAAGCCTGATGGTGTGTGAAGTTAGTGAGCCAAATGGAGTTGTTCTCCCACAAGAACCACTCGGCTGATCCTTCTTCAATATGCCCTTCACCAACATGCAGTGTATCCTTGATTGAATTAGCTCTCACACCAATATTTGCGTCTAGAGCCTTTGCATTGAGGGCTATCTGAAAACGGCTGTGGCGCTGAAGTTGCCTGTAAATGTGGAGTTGGTGGCATGTGAAACCCGCATGTGGAGCATTCGTTTGTGTGGGATGCTCTACCAGGTTCATTTCAGTCCTAGCCATACAAAGGGCACTAAGCATAGAGTGTGAAAACTGAGTTTCCTTGAGAGCTGCTTGGAAGCCTGATGGTGTGTGAAGTTAGTGAGCCAAATGGAGTTGTTCTCCCACAAGAACCACTCGGCTGATCCTTCTTCAATATGCCCTTCACCAACATGCAGTGTTTCCTTGATTGAATTAGCTCTCACACCAATATTTGCGTCTAGAGCCTTTGCATTGAGGGCTATCTGAAAACGGCTGTGGCGCTGAAGTTGCCTGTGAATGTGGAGTTGGTGGCATGTGAAACCCGCATGTGGAGCATTCGTTTGTGTGGGATGCTCTACCAGGTTGATTCCTAGATAATGCACTCAAAGGGCACTAAGCATAGAGTGTGAAAACTGTGTTTCCTTGAGAGCTGCTTGGAAGCCTGATGGTGTGTGAAGTTAGTGAGCCAAATGGAGTTGTTCTCCCACAAGAACCACTCGGCTGATCCTTCTTCAATATGCCCTTCACCAACATGCAGTGTTTCCTTGATTGAATTAGCTCTCACACCAATATTTGCGTCTAGATCCTTTGCATTGAGGGCTATCTGAAAACGGCTGTGGCGCTGAAGTTGCCTGTGAATGTGGAGTTGGTGGCATGTGAAACCCGCATGTGGAGCATTCGTTTGTGTGGGATGCTCTACCAGGTTCATTTCAGTCCTAGCCATACAAAGGGCACTAAGCATCGAGTGTGAAAACTGAGTTTCCTTGAGAGCTGCTTGGAAGCCTGATGGTGTGTGAAGTTAGTGAGCCAAATGGAGTTGTTCTCCCACAAGAACCACTCGGCTGATCCTTCTTCAATATGCCCTTCACCAACATGCAGTGTTTCCTTGATTGAATTAGCTCTCACACCAATATTTGCGTCTAGAGCCTTTGCATTGAGGGCTATCTGAAAACGGCTGTGGCGCTGAAGTTGCCTGTGAATGTGGAGTTGGTGGCATGTGAAACCCGCATGTGGAGCATTCGTTTGTGTGGGATGCTCTACCAGGTTCATTTCAGTCCTAGCCATACAAAGGGCACTAAGCATAGAGTGTGAAAACTGAGTTTCCTTGAGAGCTGCTTGGAAGCCTGATGGTGTGTGAAGTTAGTGAGCCAAATGGAGTTGTTCTCCCACAAGAACCACTCGGCTGATCCTTCTTCAATATGCCCTTCACCAACATGCAGTGTTTCCTTGATTGAATTAGCTCTCACACCAATATTTGCGTCTAGAGCCTTTGCATTGAGGGCTATCTGAAAACGGCTGTGGCGCTGAAGTTGCCTGTGAATGTGGAGTTGGTGGCATGTGAAACCCGCATGTGGAGCATTCGTTTGTGTGGGATGCTCTACCAGGTTCATTTCAGTCCTAGCCATACAAAGGGCACTAAGCATAGAGTGTGAAAACTGAGTTTCCTTGAGAGCTGCTTGGAAGCCTGATGGTGTGTGAAGTTAGTGAGCCAAATGGAGTTGTTCTCCCACAAGAACCACTCGGCTGATCCTTCTTCAATATGCCCTTCACCAACATGCAGTGTTTCCTTGATTGAATTAGCTCTCACACCAATATTTGCGTCTAGAGCCTTTGCATTGAGGGCTATCTGAAAACGGCTGTGGCGCTGAAGTTGCCTGTGAATGTGGAGTTGGTGGCATGTGAAACCCGCATGTGGAGCATTCGTTTGTGTGGGATGCTCTACCAGGTTCATTCCTAGATAATGCACTCAAAGGGCACTAAGCATAGAGTGTGAAAACTGAGTTTCCTTGAGAGCTGCTTGGAAGCCTGATGGTGTGTGAAGTTAGTGAGCCAAATGGAGTTGTTCTCCCACAAGAACCACTCGGCTGATCCTTCCTCAATATGCCCTTCACCAACATGCAGTGTTTCCTTGATTGAATTAGCTCTCACACCAATATTTGCATCTAGAGCCTTTGCATTGAGGGCTATCTGAAAACGGCTGTGGCACTGAAGTTGCCTGTGAATGTGGAGTTGGTGGCATGTGAAACCCGCATGTGGAGCATTCGTTTGTGTGGGATGCTCTACCAGGTTCATTCCTAGATAATGCATTCAAACGGCACTAAGCATAGAGTGTGAAAACTGAGTTTCCTTGAGAGCTGCTTGGAAGCCTGATGGTGTGTGAAGTTAGTGAGCCAAATGGAGTTGTTCTCCCACAAGAACCACTCGGCTGATCCTTCTTCAATATGCCCTTCACCAACATGCAGTGTTTCCTTGATTGAATTAGCTCTCACACCAATATTTGCGTCTAGAGCCTTTGCATTGAGGGCTATCTGAAAACGGCTGTGGCGCTGAAGTTGCCTGTGAATGTGGAGTTGGTGGCATGTGAAACCCGCATGTGGAGCATTCGTTTGTGTGGGATGCTCTACCAGGTTCATTTCAGTCCTAGCCATACAAAGGGCACTAAGCATCGAGTGTGAAAACTGAGTTTCCTTGAGAGCTGCTTGGAAGCCTGATGGTGTGTGAAGTTAGTGAGCCAAATGGAGTTGTTCTCCCACAAGAACCACTCGGCTGATCCTTCTTCAATATGCCCTTCACCAACATGCAGTGTTTCCTTGATTGAATTAGCTCTCACACCAATATTTGCGTCTAGAGCCTTTGCATTGAGGGCTATCTGAAAACGGCTGTGGCGCTGAAGTTGCCTGTGAATGTGGAGTTGGTGGCATGTGAAACCCGCATGTGGAGCATTCGTTTGTGTGGGATGCTCTACCAGGTTCATTTCAGTCCTAGCCATACAAAGGGCACTAAGCATAGAGTGTGAAAACTGAGTTTCCTTGAGAGCTGCTTGGAAACCTGATGGTGTGTGAAGTTAGTGAGCCAAATGGAGTTGTTCTCCCACAAGAACCACTCGGCTGATCCTTCTTCAATATGCCCTTCACCAACATGCAGTGTTTCCTTGATTGAATTAGCTCTCACACCAATATTTGCGTCTAGAGCCTTTGCATTGAGGGCTCTCTGAAAACGGCTGTGGCGCTGAAGTTGCCTGTGAATGTGGAGTTGGTGGCATGTGAAACCCGCATGTGGAGCATTCGTTTGTGTGGGATGCTCTACCCGGTTCATTCCTAGATAATGCACTCAAAGGGCACTAAGCATAGAGTGTGAAAACTGAGTTTCCTTGAGAGCTGCTTGGAAGCCTGATGGTGTGTGAAGTTAGTGAGCCAAATGGAGTTGTTCTCCCACAAGAACCACTCGGCTGATCCTTCCTCAATATGCCCTTCACCAACATGCAGTGTTTCCTTGATTGAATTAGCTCTCACACCAATATTTGCGTCTAGATCCTTTGCATTGAGGGCTATCTGAAAACGGCTGTGGCACTGAAGTTGCCTGTGAATGTGGAGTTGGTGGCATGTGAAACCCGCATGTGGAGCATTCGTTTGTGTGTGGGATGCTCTACCAGGTTCATTCCTAGATAATGCATTCAAACGGCACTAAGCATAGAGTGTGAAAACTGAGTTTCCTTGAGAGCTGCTTGGAAGCCTGATGGTGTGTGAAGTTAGTGAGCCAAATGGAGTTGTTCTCCCACAAGAACCACTCGGCTGATCCTTCTTCAATATGCCCTTCACCAACATGCAGTGTTTCCTTGATTGAATTAGCTCTCACACCAATATTTGCGTCTAGAGCCTTTGCATTGAGGGCTATCTGAAAACGGCTGTGGCGCTGAAGTTGCCTGTGAATGTGGAGTTGGTGGCATGTGAAACCCGCATGTGGAGCATTCGTTTGTGTGGGATGCTCTACCAGGTTCATTCCTAGATAATGCACTCAAAGGGCACTAAGCATAGAGTGTGAAAACTGTGTTTCCTTGAGAGCTGCTTGGAAGCCTGATGGTGTGTGAAGTTAGTGAGCCAAATGGAGTTGTTCTCCCACAAGAACCACTCGGCTGATCCTTCTTCAATATGCCCTTCACCAACATGCAGTGTTTCCTTGATTGAATTAGCTCTCACACCAATATTTGCGTCTAGATCCTTTGCATTGAGGGCTATCTGAAAACGGCTGTGGCGCTGAAGTTGCCTGTGAATGTGGAGTTGGTGGCATGTGAAACCCGCATGTGGAGCATTCGTTTGTGTGGGATGCTCTACCAGGTTCATTTCAGTCCTAGCCATACAAAGGGCACTAAGCATCGAGTGTGAAAACTGAGTTTCCTTGAGAGCTGCTTGGAAGCCTGATGGTGTGTGAAGTTAGTGAGCCAAATGGAGTTGTTCTCCCACAAGAACCACTCGGCTGATCCTTCTTCAATATGCCCTTCACCAACATGCAGTGTTTCCTTGATTGAATTAGCTCTCACACCAATATTTGCGTCTAGAGCCTTTGCATTGAGGGCTATCTGAAAACGGCTGTGGCGCTGAAGTTGCCTGTGAATGTGGAGTTGGTGGCATGTGAAACCCGCATGTGGAGCATTCGTTTGTGTGGGATGCTCTACCAGGTTCATTTCAGTCCTAGCCATACAAAGGGCACTAAGCATAGAGTGTGAAAACTGAGTTTCCTTGAGAGCTGCTTGGAAGCCTGATGGTGTGTGAAGTTAGTGAGCCAAATGGAGTTGTTCTCCCACAAGAACCACTCGGCTGATCCTTCTTCAATATGCCCTTCACCAACATGCAGTGTTTCCTTGATTGAATTAGCTCTCACACCAATATTTGCGTCTAGAGCCTTTGCATTGAGGGCTATCTGAAAACGGCTGTGGCGCTGAAGTTGCCTGTGAATGTGGAGTTGGTGGCATGTGAAACCCGCATGTGGAGCATTCGTTTGTGTGGGATGCTCTACCAGGATCATTCCTAGATAATGCACTCAAAGGGCACTAAGCATAGAGTGTGAAAACTGAGTTTCCTTGAGAGCTGCTTGGAAGCCTGATGGTGTGTGAAGTTAGTGAGCCAAATGGAGTTGTTCTCCCACAAGAACCACTCGGCTGATCCTTCTTCAATATGCCCTTCACCAACATGCAGTGTTTCCTTGATTGAATTAGCTCTCACACCAATATTTGCGTCTAGAGCCTTTGCATTGAGGGCTATCTGAAAACGGCTGTGGCGCTGAAGTTGCCTGTGAATGTGGAGTTGGTGGCATGTGAAACCCGCATGTGGAGCATTCGTTTGTGTGGGATGCTCTACCAGGTTCATTTCAGTCCTAGCCATACAAAGGGCACTAAGCATAGAGTGTGAAAACTGAGTTTCCTTGAGAGCTGCTTGGAAGCCTGATGGTGTGTGAAGTTAGTGAGCCAAATGGAGTTGTTCTCCCACAAGAACCACTCGGCTGATCCTTCTTCAATATGCCCTTCACCAACATGCAGTGTTTCCTTGATTGAATTAGCTCTCACACCAATATTTGCGTCTAGAGCCTTTGCATTGAGGGCTATCTGAAAACGGCTGTGGCGCTGAAGTTGCCTGTGAATGTGGAGTTGGTGGCATGTGAAACCCGCATGTGGAGCATTCGTTTGTGTGGGATGCTCTACCAGGTTCATTTCAGTCCTAGCCATACAAAGGGCACTAAGCATAGAGTGTGAAAACTGAGTTTCCTTGAGAGCTGCTTGGAAGCCTGATGGTGTGTGAAGTTAGTGAGCCAAATGGAGTTGTTCTCCCACAAGAACCACTCGGCTGATCCTTCTTCAATATGCCCTTCACCAACATGCAGTGTTTCCTTGATTGAATTAGCTCTCACACCAATATTTGCGTCTAGAGCCTTTGCATTGAGGGCTATCTGAAAACGGCTGTGGCGCTGAAGTTGCCTGTAAATGTGGAGTTGGTGGCATGTGAAACCCGCATGTGGAGCATTCGTTTGTGTGGGATGCTCTACCAGGTTCATTTCAGTCCTAGCCATACAAAGGGCACTAAGCATAGAGTGTGAAAACTGAGTTTCCTTGAGAGCTGCTTGGAAGCCTGATGGTGTGTGAAGTTAGTGAGCCAAATGGAGTTGTTCTCCCACAAGAACCACTCGGCTGATCCTTCTTCAATATGCCCTTCACCAACATGCAGTGTTTCCTTGATTGAATTAGCTCTCACACCAATATTTGCGTCTAGAGCCTTTGCATTGAGGGCTATCTGAAAACGGCTGTGGCGCTGAAGTTGCCTGTGAATGTGGAGTTGGTGGCATGTGAAACCCGCATGTGGAGCATTCGTTTGTGTGGGATGCTCTACCAGGTTCATTTCAGTCCTAGCCATACAAAGGGCACTAAGCATAGAGTGTGAAAACTGAGTTTCCTTGAGAGCTGCTTGGAAACCTGATGGTGTGTGAAGTTAGTGAGCCAAATGGAGTTGTTCTCCCACAAGAACCACTCGGCTGATCCTTCCTCCATATGCCCTTCACCAACATGCAGTGTTTCCTTGATTGAATTAGCTCTCACACCAATATTTGCGTCTAGAGCCTTTGCATTGAGGGCTATCTGAAAACGGCTGTGGCGCTGAAGTTGCCTGTGAATGTGGAGTTGGTGGCATGTGAAACCCGCATGTGGAGCATTCGTTTGTGTGGGATGCTCTACCAGGTTCATTCCTAGATAATGCACTCAAAGGGCACTAAGCATAGAGTGTGAAAACTGAGTTTCCTTGAGAGCTGCTTGGAAGCCTGATGGTGTGTGAAGTTAGTGAGCCAAATGGAGTTGTTCTCCCACAAGAACCACTCGGCTGATCCTTCCTCAATATGCCCTTCACCAACATGCAGTGTTTCCTTGATTGAATTAGCTCTCACACCAATATTTGCGTCTAGATCCTTTGCATTGAGGGCTATCTGAAAACGGCTGTGGCACTGAAGTTGCCTGTGAATGTGGAGTTGGTGGCATGTGAAACCCGCATGTGGAGCATTCGTTTGTGTGGGATGCTCTACCAGGTTCATTCCTAGATAATGCATTCAAACGGCACTAAGCATAGAGTGTGAAAACTGAGTTTCCTTGAGAGCTGCTTGGAAGCCTGATGGTGTGTGAAGTTAGTGAGCCAAATGGAGTTGTTCTCCCACAAGAACCACTCGGCTGATCCTTCTTCAATATGCCCTTCACCAACATGCAGTGTTTCCTTGATTGAATTAGCTCTCACACCAATATTTGCGTCTAGAGCCTTTGCATTGAGGGCTATCTGAAAACGGCTGTGGCGCTGAAGTTGCCTGTGAATGTGGAGTTGGTGGCATGTGAAACCCGCATGTGGAGCATTCGTTTGTGTGTGGGATGCTCTACCAGGTTCATTCCTAGATAATGCACTCAAAGGGCACTAAGCATAGAGTGTGAAAACTGTGTTTCCTTGAGAGCTGCTTGGAAGCCTGATGGTGTGTGAAGTTAGTGAGCCAAATGGAGTTGTTCTCCCACAAGAACCACTCGGCTGATCCTTCTTCAATATGCCCTTCACCAACATGCAGTGTTTCCTTGATTGAATTAGCTCTCACACCAATATTTGCGTCTAGATCCTTTGCATTGAGGGCTATCTGAAAACGGCTGTGGCGCTGAAGTTGCCTGTGAATGTGGAGTTGGTGGCATGTGAAACCCGCATGTGGAGCATTCGTTTGTGTGGGATGCTCTACCAGGTTCATTTCAGTCCTAGCCATACAAAGGGCACTAAGCATCGAGTGTGAAAACTGAGTTTCCTTGAGAGCTGCTTGGAAGCCTGATGGTGTGTGAAGTTAGTGAGCCAAATGGAGTTGTTCTCCCACAAGAACCACTCGGCTGATCCTTCTTCAATATGCCCTTCACCAACATGCAGTGTTTCCTTGATTGAATTAGCTCTCACACCAATATTTGCGTCTAGAGCCTTTGCATTGAGGGCTATCTGAAAACGGCTGTGGCGCTGAAGTTGCCTGTGAATGTGGAGTTGGTGGCATGTGAAACCCGCATGTGGAGCATTCGTTTGTGTGGGATGCTCTACCAGGTTCATTTCAGTCCTAGCCATACAAAGGGCACTAAGCATAGAGTGTGAAAACTGAGTTTCCTTGAGAGCTGCTTGGAAGCCTGATGGTGTGTGAAGTTAGTGAGCCAAATGGAGTTGTTCTCCCACAAGAACCACTCGGCTGATCCTTCTTCAATATGCCCTTCACCAACATGCAGTGTTTCCTTGATTGAATTAGCTCTCACACCAATATTTGCGTCTAGAGCCTTTGCATTGAGGGCTATCTGAAAACGGCTGTGGCGCTGAAGTTGCCTGTGAATGTGGAGTTGGTGGCATGTGAAACCCGCATGTGGAGCATTCGTTTGTGTGGGATGCTCTACCAGGATCATTCCTAGATAATGCACTCAAAGGGCACTAAGCATAGAGTGTGAAAACTGAGTTTCCTTGAGAGCTGCTTGGAAGCCTGATGGTGTGTGAAGTTAGTGAGCCAAATGGAGTTGTTCTCCCACAAGAACCACTCGGCTGATCCTTCTTCAATATGCCCTTCACCAACATGCAGTGTTTCCTTGATTGAATTAGCTCTCACACCAATATTTGCGTCTAGAGCCTTTGCATTGAGGGCTATCTGAAAACGGCTGTGGCGCTGAAGTTGCCTGTGAATGTGGAGTTGGTGGCATGTGAAACCCGCATGTGGAGCATTCGTTTGTGTGGGATGCTCTACCAGGTTCATTTCAGTCCTAGCCATACAAAGGGCACTAAGCATAGAGTGTGAAAACTGAGTTTCCTTGAGAGCTGCTTGGAAGCCTGATGGTGTGTGAAGTTAGTGAGCCAAATGGAGTTGTTCTCCCACAAGAACCACTCGGCTGATCCTTCTTCAATATGCCCTTCACCAACATGCAGTGTTTCCTTGATTGAATTAGCTCTCACACCAATATTTGCGTCTAGAGCCTTTGCATTGAGGGCTATCTGAAAACGGCTGTGGCGCTGAAGTTGCCTGTGAATGTGGAGTTGGTGCATGTGAAACCCGCATGTGGAGCATTCGTTTGTGTGGGATGCTCTACCAGGTTCATTTCAGTCCTAGCCATACAAAGGGCACTAAGCATAGAGTGTGAAAACTGAGTTTCCTTGAGAGCTGCTTGGAAGCCTGATGGTGTGTGAAGTTAGTGAGCCAAATGGAGTTGTTCTCCCACAAGAACCACTCGGCTGATCCTTCTTCAATATGCCCTTCACCAACATGCAGTGTTTCCTTGATTGAATTAGCTCTCACACCAATATTTGCGTCTAGAGCCTTTGCATTGAGGGCTATCTGAAAACGGCTGTGGCGCTGAAGTTGCCTGTAAATGTGGAGTTGGTGGCATGTGTAACCCGCATGTGGAGCATTCGTTTGTGTGGGATGCTCTACCAGGTTCATTTCAGTCCTAGCCATACAAAGGGCACTAAGCATAGAGTGTGAAAAACTGAGTTTCCTTGAGAGCTGCTTGGAAGCCTGATGGTGTGTGAAGTTAGTGAGCCAAATGGAGTTGTTCTCCCACAAGAACCACTCGGCTGATCCTTCTTCAATATGCCCTTCACCAACATGCAGTGTTTCCTTGATTGAATTAGCTCTCACACCAATATTTGCGTCTAGAGCCTTTGCATTGAGGGCTATCTGAAAACGGCTGTGGCGCTGAAGTTGCCTGTGAATGTGGAGTTGTTGGCATGTGAAACCCGCATGTGGAGCATTCGTTTGTGTGGGATGCTCTACCAGGTTCATTTCAGTCCTAGCCATACAAAGGGCACTAAGCATAGAGTGTGAAAACTGAGTTTCCTTGAGAGCTGCTTGGAAGCCTGATGGTGTGTGAAGTTAGTGAGCCAAATGGAGTTGTTCTCCCACAAGAACCACTCGGCTGATCCTTCTTCAATATGCCCTTCACCAACATGCAGTGTTTCCTTGATTGAATTAGCTCTCACACCAATATTTGCGTCTAGAGCCTTTGCATTGAGGGCTATGTGAAAACGGCTGTGGCGCTGAAGTTGCCTGTGAATGTGGAGTTGGTGGCATGTGAAACCCGCATGTGGAGCATTCGTTTGTGTGGGATGCTCTACCAGGTTCATTTCAGTCCTAGCCATACAAAGGGCACTAAGCATAGAGTGTGAAAACTGAGTTTCCTTGAGAGCTGCTTGGAAGCCTGATGGTGTGTGAAGTTAGTGAGCCAAATGGAGTTGTTCTCCCACAAGAACCACTCGGCTGATCCTTCTTCAATATGCCCTTCACCAACATGCAGTGTTTCCTTGATTGAATTAGCTCTCACACCAATATTTTCGTCTAGATTCTTTGCATTGAGAGCTATCTGAAAACGGCTGTGGCGCTGAAGTTGCCTGTGAATGTGGAGTTGGTGGCATGTGAAACCCGCATGTGGAGCATTCGTTTGTGTGTGGGATGCTCTACCAGGTTCATTTCAGTCCTAGCCATACAAAGGGCACTAAGCATAGAGTGTGAAAACTGAGTTTCCTTGAGAGCTGCTTGGAAGCCTGATGGTGTGTGAAGTTAGTGAGCCAAATGGAGTTGTTCTCCCACAAGAACCACTCGGCTGATCCTTCCTCAATATGCCCTTCACCAACATGCAGTGTTTCCTTGATTGAATTAGCTCTCACACCAATATTTGCGTCTAGAGCCTTTGCATTGAGGGCTATCTGAAAACGGCTGTGGCGCTGAAGTTGCCTGTGAATGTGGAGTTGGTGGCATGTGAAACCCGCATGTGGAGCATTCGTTTGTGTGGGATGCTCTACCAGGTTCATTCCTAGATAATGCACTCAAAGGACACTAAGCATAGAGTGTGAAAACTGAGTTTCCTTGAGAGCTGCTTGGAAGCCTGATGGTGTGTGAAGTTAGTGAGCCAAATGGAGTTGTTCTCCCACAAGAACCACTCGGCTGATCCTTCTTCAATATGCCCTTCACCAACATGCAGTGTTTCCTTGATTGAATTAGCTCTCACACCAATATTTGCGTCTAGAGCCTTTGCATTGAGGGCTATCTGAAAACGGCTGTGGCGCTGAAGTTGCCTGTGAATGTGGAATTGGTGGCATGTGAAACCCGCATGTGGAGCATTCGTTTGTGTGGGATGCTCTACCAGGTTCATTCCTAGATAATGCACTCAAAGGGCACTAAGCATAGAGTGTGAAAACTGAGTTTCCTTGAGAGCTGCTTGGAAGCCTGATGGTGTGTGAATTTAGTGAGCCAAATGGAGTTGTTCTCCCACAAGAACCACTCGGCTGATCCTTCTTCAATATGCCCTTCACCAACATGCAGTGTTTCCTTGATTGAATTAGCTCTCACACCAATATTTGCGTCTAGAGCCTTTGCATTGAGGGCTATCTGAAAACGGCTGTGGCGCTGAAGTTGCCTGTGAATGTGGAGTTGGTGGCATGTGAAACCCGCATGTGGAGCATTCATTTGTGTGGGATGCTCTACCAGGTTCATTCCTAGATAATGCACTAAAAGGGCACTAAGCATAGAGTGTGAAAACTGAGTTTCCTTGAGAGCTGCTTGGAAGCCTGATGGTGTGTGAAGTTAGTGAGCCAAATGGAGTTGTTCTCCCACAAGAACCACTCGGCTGATCCTTCTTCAATATGCCCTTCACCAACATGCAGTGTTTCCTTGATTGAATTAGCTCTCACACCAATATTTGCGTCTAGAGCCTTTGCATTGAGGGCTATCTGAAAACGGCTGTGGCGCTGAAGTTGCCTGTGAGTGTGGAGTGGTGGCATGTGAAATCCGCATGTGGAGCATTCGTTTGTGTGGGATGCTCTACCATGTTCATTCCTAGATAATGCACTCAAAGGGCACTAAGCATAGAGTGTGAAAACTGAGTTTCCTTGAGAGCTGCTTGGAAGCCTGATGGTGTGTGAAGTTAGTGAGCCAAATGGAGTTGTTCTCCCACAAGAACCACTCGGCTGATCCTTCTTCAATATGCCCTTCACCAACATGCAGTGTTTCCTTGATTGAATTAGCTCTCACACCAATATTTGCGTCTAGAGCCTTTGCATTGAGGGCTATCTGAAAACGGCTGTGGCGCTGAAGTTGCCTGTGAATGTGGAGTTGTTGGCATGTGAAACCCGCATGTGGAGCATTCGTTTGTGTGGGATGCTCTACCAGGTTCATTTCAGTCCTAGCCATACAAAGGCACTAAGCATAGAGTGTGAAAACTGAGTTTCCTTGAGAGCTGCTTGGAAGCCTGATGGTGTGTGAAGTTAGTGAGCCAAATGGAGTTGTTCTCCCACAAGAACCACTCGGCTGATCCTTCTTCAATATGCCCTTCACCAACATGCAGTGTTTCCTTGATTGAATTAGCTCTCACACCAATATTTGCGTCTAGAGCCTTTGCATTGAGGGCTATCTGAAAACGGCTGTGGCGCTGAAGTTGCCTGTGAATGTGGAGTTGGTGGCATGTGAAACCCGCATGTGGAGCATTCGTTTGTGTGGGATGCTCTACCAGGTTCATTTCAGTCCTAGCCATACAAAGGGGCACTAAGCATAGAGTGTGAAAACTGAGTTTCCTTGAGAGCTGCTTGGAAGCCTGATGGTGTGTGAAGTTAGTGAGCCAAATGGAGTTGTTCTCCCACAAGAACCACTCGGCTGATCCTTCTTCAATATATCCTTCACCAACATGCAGTGTTTCCTTGATTGAATTAGCTCTCACACCAATATTTGCGTCTAGAGCCTTTGCATTGAGGGCTATCTGAAAACGGCTGTGGCGCTGAAGTTGCCTGTGAATGTGGAGTTGTTGGCATGTGAAACCCGCATGTGGAGCATTCGTTTGTGTGGGATGCTCTACCAGGTTCATTTCAGTCCTAGCCATACAAAGGGCACTAAGCATAGAGTGTGAAAACTGAGTTTCCTTGAGAGCTGCTTGGAAGCCTGATGGTGTGTGAAGTTAGTGAGCCAAATGGAGTTGTTCTCCCACAAGTATCACTCGGCTGATCCTTCTTCAATATGCCCTTCACCAACATGCAGTGTTTCCTTGATTGAATTAGCTCTCACACCAATATTTGCGATCTAGAGCCTTTGCATTGAGGGCTATCAGAAAACGGCTGTGGCGCTGAAGGTGCCTGTGAATGTGGAGTTGGTGGCATGTGAAACCCTCTATGTGGAGCATTCGTTTGTGTGGGATGCTCTAC